>NC_051161.1:170895818-170933297 GCF_013339745.2 Dermacentor silvarum | reverse complement strand
TTGGAAAAGGGGCCACAGTCAACGACATATAATAGGTGTTCCTTAATTATGCACGCGCACACCCACCGTCACCTGCCAGTAAAAGCACCAGGACACCTATTTAGTGTAGTAGCAGGCCTTCTGAGCTACTTCGGACGTGGCTGTGGCAATTTGAGCATTTGTTTCGACCACCTTGCAATGATGTAGCTAATATTCCAGAAATAATTAACACATCAAAAAACATGAACAGCATGAACTTCAGCTTGATAAACAAAATATTACTTTCTTATAGCTAGGGCCGCACTTTTCACCACCCCAGAACATGGAACTTAAATCGTCACAAAGACAGCTTTGAATGGCTGCCAGTACAGTTATTACATGTCTCAGTATTAGTAATGCGACAGGAGATGGCAGGTGCGCGCGTGTAAGGAACACACACGTCCTGTGGACAAAGGCCCCTTTTCACTTTTCATATGCTTCACCCCGTAACACGACTGTAGCGTGGGGAAACTGACTTTAGTGAACAGAACTATGCAATACTTCTAGAGCCTTGCCCAAAGCCAACCAATTGTTTTTAAATAAACAATGCAAGTCTTGCGCAAGAAACAATTTTCAGTATTTATTACCAAATTTTAGTGTTTTCTGTCTTCAATAGTAGTATTTTATTGCATTTTAAGGTTGAAAATCTGTAATACACATAGTTGTATGGATTTGTGTGTAAATGTCCACTGGGGTATCTTAAGTTTCAAGTTTCAAGTTTATTATACATACTTAAGAGGTTACATAGTTGTGTATATACAGAAGGAGGTCCCAAGGTTTTAATCACCGTTGGCGGGACCTCCTGTGCAAGTATAACGAGCAAAAACTACAAAGTAAAAAAAGCAAGCAAAAGAGAGAACATAAAAATTACAAAGGCCAAATAATCAATAACATTCACTGGTAGATGGGATTATTTATAGTTTAAAATAGAAATTGTTTTAGGTTTTTCTTAAATATTTGCAAACAAGTAACAGATTTCATATGTGTAGGTAAACTATTCCAAAATGTTACTGAAGAAAAAAGCAAAGTGGATCTACCATAATTAGTACGGATATTAGGCAAGAGCAAGTTACGATGAGTAGCGAAGCGAGTAGAATTGGGATTAGAGAGCACATGTTGTGGAAAACTGTCTAAAGTAACGTCATGGTTATAAATTTTAAAGAATATAATGCCTATATTATAAATATAAAGGCTAGACAAAGGCAAAATATTAAGCTGAACAAAAATGGAAAGGAAGGTGAACACCGTGAAGCGAAATTAATAATGCGAAGTGCTTGTTTCTGGAGTTTAATCAATGGGGAGAGGTGAACGGAGTATGTGTGACCCCATGATGAGATACAGTAGCTTATATGACTGTGTATAAAGGCGTAGTATAGTGTTGTGAGAACATGGAGGCTGAAGAAGAATCTGGTTTTAAGGAGGGCACGTATGCCAAAATATATTCTATTGCAGACTGAAGAAATATGTTTATGAAACCGAAGATGAGTGTCAACAATGACTCCGAGAAAAGTAACATGATCAGATGAAGTTAGAGCCTGGTTGTTGATGAAAAGGCACGGAGACATATTTTTTCTGTTTGGTGAGTGAAAAAGCATAAAAGAAGATTTAGAAGGGTTAATTGAGAGCCGGTTTGCTGCACACCACTGCACAAGGGAATTTAAATCTGCTTGTAATTTAGAAATTAAGACATCAAGGTCAGGGCTGTGAGCAAAGATGGTGGTGTCGTCTGCATATAAAATACACTTAGAGCTGGAAAGGCAATAAGGCAAGTCATTAATGTACGTTAAAAACGAAAGGGGTCCTAAAATAGATCCTTGGGGAACACCTTTAACAATATATGAGGGATTAGAAAAACATTGATCAACAACAACAAGCTGCCGTCTATTAGATAAAAAGCTTTTTAGCAGTGATAGCGCTGGCCCAACAATACCATAACACTCAAGTTTCAAAAAAGAATGTTATGATCAATAGAATCAAAAGCCCTAGAAAAATCTATAAATACAGAACCTGAAATGTCGCCATGATCAATGTACGATTTAATGTTATCCGTGAAACAAGCGATGGCAGCGTCAGTAGACAACCCTGAGCGGAAACCAAACTGAGAAGAAGCTAATATGTTAAATTTCGTGTAGTACTTGTGTAGTCTTGTTACAATCAATTTTTCTAGAACCTTGTCAAGGAAGGGAAGAACAGAAATCGGGCGATAATTTCCACATGCAGATTTGACACCTTTTTTCCAGACAGGTATGACCTTCGCAACCTTGAACTGGTGAGGGAAAGCACCAGAACTGAAAATAAGGTTAAATATGTGGCTTAAAATGGGTGAGATTGTAGAACGAATTAATTTAATGTGTTTTGCGGAGATGTTGTCCAGACCAGGGCCAGTTGATTTTAAACCTAAAATGATGGATTCAATTTCTTCAGTATTAGTTGGTTGAAGAAAAAAAGATTGTGGTTGACGGGCGAAGGAAGGAGAAAAATCAGGACTGTCAGGGATGGTAGCACTTGCCGAAAAGTAATCGCTGAATGCATTAGCTATCTCATTCGGTAATGTTATGATCGCACCATTTATAGATAGTGATGTAATCGGGTCATGTGAATCAGAATTATTTAAAAATTCATGTACCAACTGCCATTTTCTTTTAGTATTATTACCACATTGTTGAATTTGGTCTTCATAATAAGTGCGCTTTGCAGTTTTGAGAAGTGTGGATAGAGTGTTTGAATAATGCTTGTATCGTGCTTTAAGGCGCATGTTGAAAGGCTGGCGCTTGGTTTTTTTGTAGAGGTTGTCCTTTTTTCTCAAACAACGTAACAGAGAATTTGATAGCCAGGGGCAAAGGGGAGCGTGATAACGTCGCTGAGAGGACAGGACGGTAGTGCATGATTTCACGGCAGTATTAATAATGTGGGTAAGTTTGGTTAACGCAACTTCAGGATCTTGAGCATCAAGAATCGGCAACCAATCTGCATCTTCAATAATTTTAGTGTATTTAATGTTATCAAAGTAGGTTCTGAAGTGCATTTTATTTTCTTGGGAAATGGATTGGACAGTGGACAGAAATATAGGGTAATGATCCGTAATATTAGTTTCAATTACACGAACTTGAGCGGGTACGGTGAAATTAGCGATAATGTGGTCAATTAAAGAGTGTGAACCACTGTTTGTATAGCGAGTAGGGTCAGTTATAAGGCAGTGGTAGCCATAACTATAGATGCAGGTGAGGTAGTCTCTTGTCACAGTGTGAGAATCTTCTAATAAGTTTATGTTGATATCACCAAGGATTATAACATTTTTATTTTCGCTAGACAGTTGATGTAGTATGACTGAAAGTTCAGTGAGAAAGCTGGAACAATCAGATGACGGAGAACGATAGATGGAACCACAGACGACTTTGTGATGGTTGTTAGTTATTGCAAGTGTATCAAATTCTACCCAAACGGATTCACACTTGGGGATGTTTAATTTTAAATCATGACGTCGCGTGTATGATAAGCCATTTAACACGTAGATGGCAGAGCCTCCGTATGGATCACCATCACGATGGCAATACTCGCATGAGTAACCTGATAGACCGTAAAGGTCTTTATCTTCAGCCGAAAGCCACGTTTCCGATAGACCAATAATTGAGAATGGACGGTCAAAAGAGCCAAGGAAGGCCGAAATCTCGGTATAATTTTTACGCAAACTGCGGGCGTTCGCATGAATTGCAGAAAAACCTGCAGCATTGGTAGTGATAATGTTTGCGTCATGCCAAGTAGAACAAAAAAGCAAGAAGACATACAACATTAAAAACTGAAATTTGGCCTAGTCAGCACTAACTAGCACGAACTTTACTTCTTGTGTAAATATATTTTGACCAGGAGTTGAAAAACCCGGTGTACCTAATGTTGAAGATAAAACCTACAAGAAAAAATATTGACGAAGCTTTATAGAATGAGAAATGGACAGGATAAGCTAATCAGAAAGTATGTGCTTTGTCTTTTTTTTATTTGAACATACTGCTAGCCTCACATTTGAGGCTGTTGCAGGAAAGGGGCAGAATACATATTTAAGAGAACAAAGTTCAAGTAGGTGCGGACATAGTAAAGTTTAGGTGAACAAGGCAGTACATATGGACTGTATATTCCTTATACAAATGCTATAAAAGGAGGGCGGAAAAGTAGTAAACGCCATGTTGGAAGGTTTAGCACACAAAAGAAGAACAAAGAAAGAAAATGTAAATATATTGGATGTTCATTGAGCAAGAGACAAGAATCAGCAGGAACTGGGGAAGTCATAAGCAGCAATATATATATATATATATATATATATATATATATATATCAGGGCAGAAAACAAGACACTGCGAAGTGACTCACAATGCCATTGTACGACACAGCGCAACTACATGCAGATCGTCGCTACAAAGCATTGTTTGATAACTTGGCGATATAAGTTTCGAGTGATGTGCAGGTGACGTCATCAGGCAACATGTTCCATTGAAGGATTGCATGTGGAAAAAATGACTACCTGAATATGTCGCTGTGAAATCTGTATTCTCTTAAGTGCTTGGTGTGTTTTGTTCGAGAACTATGTGTATCTGCCTGTAGTAAGAAGTCACTCGCATTGATTTTCATACTGCCATTAAGAAGAAGGAAAAGAAACTTAAGACGAAGTAGTCGGGCTCGATTTTGTATAGGGGGAAGTTCAGCTTGCCTTATTAGTTCTGTAGGGGAGTCAAGACGGCGATACTTATTAAAAATAAATCTAATTGCTTTTCTTTGTACGCTCTCCAATTTTGCTATGTACTGTTTACTGAAGGGTTCGGGTTCCGCGCAAGAGTTTAAATGCGGTTTGTAATGAGAGCCAATCCTGAATGCTGATAATCATAACAATGCTATCACATTACAGGCACTCAATGTGGATCTAGCTTTACTTCTTCCTCTGAGTTTAAAGTCGGTGTCTCATCAAGTAGACGCAGCGAGGGTTCTCTCATGCAGCTGTACAACGGACAGGGAAAACATGAGCATTTACAGGACAAAGGACTCCTGCCAGATAGACTTAGCGGAAGGTCTCTGCACTTGCATGATGGGGGTATTTAATAGCTCATGCAATTCAGAGATGTTCAAGCATTAAACATGTTTAATACTTCTTTGTACATACGCCTCTGCTCATAATGCTTCCGTCACAAAAAATTGCATTAGCCTGCAAGTCATTATTGCAGTCACGTAATTTACCATGAAGCCTTGTGAATGTGCATTTAAGCAGAAAGGTTAAACAATTATACAAGTTGGAAACTCAAAATGAAGCAGCTCCCATGCATTGTTATGGTTAACGTGAAGCGTTACCAGGACGGCCCAACATGTTTGTGTATGATGAACAACAATGTGTGTAACGACAGCGACAAGACGGCAGTGACCACTATCGTGTGACACTGATGGCATGATTCGACGTGAGCTTACGACATGCTGATGGTTTGGTTCTACACATGTACTGGACGAGCATACGCAAGAGAAGCCTGGATTGTGAAGTCCTCAGTGACTGTGTGTTACACAATCGTATGTACCTATGGCTTCATGGGTTTCTCAGCTAAGAGCAGTTCTTCAGAAACGCATATGGGTTTCTCGGAAAGAAAGCTTCGTAGTAGAAAAAAAATTTCTCCTGGTCTGGGGATCGAACCTGGGACATTGTGCTAAAGTCAGGTTGATGACAATATTCCTTTTGTGAACGCTCCTTCACCTTGCGGGCTTCCACAGAAATGATTTGCCAATACCTGAGCTTAGGACCAGGCAAATGGTAGACAGCCCTGACTTTGACAGCCTCGATGCAGTGGGATAGGGTACAAGAGTTTATTAAGACGAAAGCCTTATATGTCTCATGATGAGGTCTCTGTTTCAAGGCAGTTTCAAAACCATGTCATCGACACGAAATGGTCCTCTTAGGATAAGAGGCGATAATGCGCACAAAACCGCGATTAAGGCTAGAAGAATTATTAAGCAAGTGAACTGAAGTGATAATGGGTATACAGAGGGGTGAATTAAAGGGGTTTAGTCGGGTGATAGGAGTCAAAGGAAAGGTGATGATGAGATAAAGGGGGCTAAGATAATGAAGAGTAAATGAGAGTGAATTCAGAGTGAATGAAGGTGACTCAAGTGGTGATAGCAGTGAATCAAGGGTGATGAAAATTGGAAATGTGGAGTAATAGAGCAAACCAAGTGTGATGGAAGTAAAACCGAGATGACAGAATGAATGAAAGTGAACCAAGCAGTGATAGGGTGAATCAAAAGAATGAATCAAGGCTGAGTTAAGAGTGAATCAAGGGGTTATGAAGTGGGGGAGTGACTTGCAAAAAGATATATGAGATATTAGGTGCAAGTGAGAGTGACTCAGCAAGAAAAGTGCCGAGTCGCGGTTCGAGTTTGGTGAATCATAGGAAGGGTGACTTGCAAAAAAATATCACTTGCATGAATGATGATAAATTGTGGTTTCAGAGTGATGATATCTCAGCGAAAAAAGTTCTGAGTCACGGTCCGAGTTTGCTGAATAAAGGATGACTTGCAAAAATGACTGCAAATATAGGTTCAGAGTGACGATGACTCGGCAAAAAAGAAGTGCCGAGTCACAGTTTCAGTTTGGTGAAATAAGGACTTCAGTTAGCGGCGCAAGGGCTTGCCTTCAAGTCGTCTTAGTTGTAGCAGAAGGGACCCCTAGTAATTTTGGGCAACTTGACTGCTTCTAAGGCCACATGCTATTAAAATGAAATAAAATCTGGGTTTTACATGCCAAAACCACAATCGGATTATGGGGCACGAAGTAGAGCATTTTTACATTTCACCCCCATCGAAATGCGGCTGGGATTATCCTTGCAGTTAAAAGGATGTTTCACATTTGCCAACATGGCTGTAAGCAGTCCTGGTTAACACTCCCAGGGCTAATCTTGTACACATATGCAAATATACAAGAAAGTTGACAGGACGGTTGCTAAGGTAGCTTAATGGTAAAGCACATGCACGCACAATGTGGAAGATGTGGGTCCGACTCCAAGCTGTGGCACTTCAATTTTACTTATTATTTATACATTAAAATTAAACACAATTACTTTCTCCTATGCTCTCTGGCTTCATTGTCCATTTTCTTTTCATGCGGTTGTAACTAATAAAGAATTGAGCTCGATGGATCCCCTTATTGTTCTCGCTTCTTTTGACTAGCATGGAAAGGGGCACAGTACCCTACTGCTCACAATATCAGAAATGTTACACATTGTTTTGGGGCACAAACACAAACATACAAAGCAAGGACACATACAAAGTGTCAACTACCAACTGACTTGTTGATTCAAAGGATGGAACATAGGGAGCAAATTTTGTGCACATGCAAGACACTGATATTGTGACAGTGCTAGTTTGTCTCGTAATGCTACAAATTGGCCTTAAACAAGTGCGCCTCTGTGAAATATAAGGTAATTAAAGTATTACTAACACGTGTAGTATCTTTCTGATAAAATATGCCTCCGTGAGCTCACGCACTGCCCAAGATCATAACACACAAGAAGCACGGTTCACATTAGCAGGCCTTGCAAAGTGTGCTAAGACCTGCACCATCAAATTAATTTGATTTGTTTGAGGGCTCCCCTAATATGGCCTTTCAAACACTAGTGCCCTCTGACACACATAGGACTTGCCACAGCTGAAAGGTATCACGTAGGTAACCTCCACAGCACAACACACAAAGTGCTTGGCATGGTTCTTCGTGCATCCTTGTCTCTCAGTACTTGTGGTACAAAGACACAATGAGGCTAATCTGTTGGGTGTGGGAGAAATGACTGGAGCGCCATATCTAGCAGCCAAGTTCTTCAATTTGTGGCTAATTCTGTGCACACATGGCACAAACTCAGGTCTAGTGATGTATGTTCCTTTCACGTCTGAATGGCGAGTCCTAGTCAAGCTGCTCTTCACCTTTCAAAGAACGGATTTGGTCACAGCATGCATGAAAAATTGAGTGAAGCTGACTTTTAAATGCCTAATCATTTGATGAAATCACATCATTACCCCCAACAAGGAAAATGGCCAATAAACCATTGTATGCTATTTTAGGGCATCAAGGCAGCTGAAGTTGGGGCCCTCGAGCAGTTGCCTGCTCATGTTTTACATGACACCTGCAGTTAAAAGAATCTTCTACGTCTACTGCCATGGCTGTGAGTGGTACTGGCTAACTCCCAGGGCTGCTATTCTACACACAAATACTTAAAGCGAGGGCCACAGTAGCTGAATTGGTAAAGCACCCCATGCCTAAAGATGTGGATTCAGCTCCCACCTACAGGAAGTTGTGTTTTCGTCCACTTTCATTTCCTTTTTTCGTATTATTTATAAATTCCAAATAATCACAATTAATTTACCCTATGCTTTCTCCGAGTTAATTGTCTGTTTTAATCATCTGGTCAAAAGAATGATGGCTCAGCTTGATACAGGCTACTTCAGCTTGGAAGATAAGAACGGCTGAGGAGGCCGAAGGAAGTGACCTGCTGGACAATTGTGCATACTGTTCAGAATCAGTTAAAAAAAATAGAAAGTTTTCAGCTAAATGCATAGCACAGACACTTGATTTGTTGTAAAGGTACCTAGGGTAAATACTCACTAGTGCACTAAACATGAACGTTATAGCTAAGTGTGCCCCAATTGCTGAAAATAATTGCAAGTATACATTCATGACATGTCGCAGCAGAAGCGCAACTATGGGACAGATGGCAAATAGGCACCCTGTCGGACAGCGCAGTTCACGGCTTTGAAAACAGTCGGGGCACAGCATGGTATTGGAGTGTTCAATAAAAGAATGAATCTTTTTGAAAGATGGGCGCTGACGCTTATGCTTCCCATTCTGCGTTGTGGTTCTTGTTAAGTCGTCGGTCCTCAAATCGACGGCGAGTATGTTTTCGGTGCCCGCATGTTCGCATTCCTAATGACATCGCTGGTCATTTGTGTTGTAGTCATTCGCGACATCCACGCGACGCTATAACTGGCACGCGTTTAAATGGCTAGTTTATAGTGCCACTCTTGAACACCATGTTATGCACCTGAAAGGCAAGTCTGTTGTCTCGTGAGAGAATAAAAAAGTTTAGTCTTTGTTTGGAACTCATTGCTCTTCACCCGCACTAGCAATCAACAGTGGTGACCCAACATGAAAACGCACAGCGACACAGACGCGCCTACCGTATCTGCAGTCGAATTGAAGCTGCCCCCTTTTGGCCACTGACTCCGAGCTCTGGTTTATTCAAGTCGAGGCGCAATTCGCCACCCGGCGCATCACAGCCGACCTCATGCGCTACCATCACATCGTGAGTAGCTTGCCACCAGCTACAGCCAGCGAGGTCCGCGATTTGCTTCTCGCCCCACCTGCAGAGAACACCTACCAAACTTTGAAGGCGACACTCATTCGACGCCTCACACTATCCGAACCCGAACATTTACGGCAGCTCCTGAACGACACGATCCTTGGCGACCGCACACCATCTCAACTACTGCGCCACATGCAGCGTCTTGTGGGAAGCGTTATAGATCTTAACAGCACGTCGCTGTGCAAGATATTTCTTCAGAGTCTCCCCTGGCAACGTGCGCGTGGTGCTTGCTACGGTGGCTGAAAAGGATCTCGGCAAGATGGCCACCATCGCTGACACCATCATGGCAGCGGCAAACCCCTCCGCCTCCGTCGCTAACGTGCAAGTGGCGAGTGCTTCCGCCCCCTCTTCCAACAAATTCCTCGAGCTTCGCGAAGAGATCGTGCGCCTCACCGAAACAGTGGCAGCTTTGCAGGCACGCACCTCGCGCCCTTTGGAGCAGCGCAGTGTACTGCCACAGCAGCTGCGACTCCAGTTGGTGCTGGTACCAGAGGAAACATAGCGATGCTGCACGCTGCCCTGTCAGATGCCCTGTCACGAAGTCATGTCAACGCCTTTAGCCTTTCCAAGGGAACTGATTTGACTCGGCTGGTGGCAGCTCAGCAAGCAGATCAAGAACTCGGTCAGTTGCTGACAACAACAACCGCGCTGAAGTTGAAATGGCTACATGTGTCCAGCTCAAAGAGACCGAGTGTGCTGTGACTTAACAAGGGACAACCCTTGTCCTTTTGTTCCTTCTGGCCTTCGTCGTACCGTCTTCCAGTCGCTGCACAAGCTGGCGCATCCGGGTGTTCGGGCGACACAAAAGCTAGTGACGGCAAGGTACTGTCTGGCCATATATAAATCTAGATGTCTGGCAGTGGACACGAGAGTGCATCGCCTGCCAGCGCTCCAATGTCCAGTGCCACACCATGACGCCATTGGCGAGGTTCCCAGTGCCAGATGAACGATTTGAGCATGTACACTGGGACATTGTCGGAACGCTACCACTTTTATTACTCACTTGCGTGGACAGATTTACACGCTGGGTTGAAGCTGTGCCTATCGCAGACATCACCGCTGACACAACTGCCCATGCTTTTTTTGTACCACTGGGTGGCTCACTTCGGCGCGCCGTCCACAGTTACGACTGACCGTGGCAGGCAGTTCGAGTCGGCTCTTTCGCCAGCATAACACGGCTGATCGGCACCTCTCGCATCTGAACTACTGCCTACCATCCTCAGAGCAACGGTATGGTAGAGCACTTCCACCACCAGTTGAAAGCGGCTCTCATGGCGACGGAAGGGCACAGTTGGACCGAAGCACTACCGCTCGTCCTTCTTAGTATCCGCACAACGCTGAAAGCCAACATTGGCTTTCATTGGTGCCGAGCTGGTGTATGGAACAGCACTGCGATTGCCTGGCGAATTTTTTACATGCTGTGGAGATGAAAGCCCTGTAGCTACTGGCGACTACGCCAGCCGGCTGCGCAACAACATGGGGCAAGCTTCGCGCCACACCACCGCGTCAGCCAGCGCCGCGACCCTTCCACATGCACCCAGAGCTGTGATCCTGCTCCCATGTGTTTGTGCGGCATGACGCAGTGCAGCGACCTCTTCAACCACCGTACGACGGCCCTTTCAAAGTCCTCCATCGTACAAACAAGCAATTTACTGTGGACATTCGTGGTCGACGTGAGGTAGTCTCTACTGACCGTGTGAAACCGGCTCATATGAAGAACTCTGAAGGTCCCGCGGCTGTCGCGACTCTTGTCAGAGCAACGAAAGAACCAACTGCAACTTCCTCCCGAACAACAGTGCAGCACAAACGCAGTGGGATGCGAGCCACTGTTCCCGTTGTACTGGACCTGTAACGTTCGGCAGCTCACTGGGGAGGAAGTGATGTAGTGAACTCCATCTGCCGCGCCGCTATAATTGGCGCGCGTTTAAATGGCTAGTTTATAGCACCACTCTTGAACACCATGTTGTGCACCTGAAAGGCAAGTCTGTTGGTGCACGCGCCTCCCAGTGTCTCGTGAGAGAATAAAAAAGTTTAGTCTTTGTTTGGAACTCATCGCTCACGGTCTCATTGCTCTTCGCCCGCGCTAGCAACCAACAGTGTCATTCTTCTGCCTGTCCATATAGAGGCTTGGTTAAGATGTCCTCTTCGTCATGCTAGGTCGAAAAAATTGTGTAATAAATTGAGATTAACATGAAATACATGTCTTCTTTAGATAGTTGCTCCGTCCGATCTGATGCCTCGCTCGATTCCCCTGCCGATGCTTCATAGGCTTCATTGCCTCTCTGCTCTCACACTGGTGGCCAGGGCAGGCTCCTGTTATTTCAGCATCCGGTGAAGGTATACGCCTCGGCGGTGTCTGGATAATTAGACTCATTCACTCTGATTTGGAACTCGAGACGAGTTAATTCCATTTGTATTTTTCAATTACGTTTGGATAGCGCGATTCCTGTCATGAACTTGCGATAGTGCTGCAATGCATAATACTAATGCGCCAGAAGTCCACCGTGAGGCGGCCCTATCACAAAAATCTGGATTTATGTCTACCCTAACGCGCCCCTAAATCTTAGTTCTCCATTTCGCTTTTTTCAAACTGTGGCCGCAATAGCAGATCCAGCTTCATCATCACTGTGTGCATTAGCTCGAGAAGCGGCTAATCACTTTGAGCATGCTAATGTTAGCGAAAATTGAAGGCTCGCTAAAGCGTCAAAGCAGTGCCACGAATGAGCGAGCTACTCGAACACCAAGCTGAGTCATGCTAGCAGACTATTGAATTGCTATGTCAAAGCATAACTTCATGTGCGGTGTGGCAACATCCTAAAAAAAAAAACACTTTTTGAGTGTTTCCATTGCTTCGAATGTGGCATTGTTCAGCAAAAAAAAGAAAAAAAGAAAAAAAAAGAGACCTCTTCTTTCATGCTGAGAACGTGTGCAGCGGCATACAACATTTGTCATACGTGAAAGCGAATAATTTTGCTATTGGCTTTTCGCTCCATTTCTGTTCCTATAAGCAAGAGCATGCATGCAGGTTCAATGCTAGCACAATGCTGGCAGAACAGTTCGTCCATGCCAGTGTTGACTCAACTTGCTGCGCGAGGCACTGATAGTTCTTGCTCCGACACGCTGCCCCGGCAGTGTCAGGAACGTATATGCTATTATGAAGGCAAATTATTTTTGTGGGCTACTCTTAATGAATTGACACACGCTTATTTTTGTACAATCTCAAAACTAAGAAAAGTGAAGACATTTGTTCCCTCGGCCTAAGAAAATCCAAATTTCTGTAGGTAAAGTGACCAAAAAGGGATCACCTTGAACTATCTGTAGTAAGTGGGTGCTACAGTAACAGCTGTCAATTTATCACTGATGAACAAAATGAGGCAGATCAGATGGACAGCCTTTAAAAGCAGGTTTACCCTATAGATCATGCATGCCATGGCCGGATCCATTCTTTGAAAGCTGCAGAGCAGCTTGACAAGGACTTGCCAATCAGATGTAACAGGTACAGACGCCACAAGACCTGAGGTTGCCATATTGCCACCAGCAGTAGTGGGTACAGTGCTAAAAGGCAGGCATGGACAAGAAGTGCGCGTGCTTCTCCGCCCGCTCGATAGCCAGCTCCCAGCACCGTGTTTTTCAGGAGCTGCTACCCTCAATAAACGTCACGTCGCCCGTTCTCTCACAAGGCACGTGACAATAAGTACACAAATTTAGCCACAGATTTCAGGTCGTGCCTGCTAGGTACGATGTCCCAGTTGTTTTTTTATGCCCGTCAAATTAGCCCAAATGTGTTCTCGTACCACGAGACAAGGGTGTATGAAAAATCATGCCAACCATTTCGTGCACTGTGCTGTGGTCTATGAGATACCTCTCAGCTGTGGCAAGTTCTATGTGGGCTAAACGGGCCAATGCTTAAATGACTATCTGAGGGAGCATTCATTCAAACAATTTATTTGAAATAAACTGGGTGGTGCCACGTACGTTGCAAGGCCTGCTCACGTGAGCCGTGCTTTCGCACATTATGATCCTGGGCACAAGCAGCACCAAACCAGCACATGAGCTCATGAAGGCATACGTTATCAGAAAGATCCTGCACATGTTAGTAACACTTCAATTACCTTATATTCCCCAGAGATGCACTTGTTTAAGGCCGCTTTGTAGCATTACGAGACAAACTAGCACTGTCACAACATTCATGTCTTGTGTGTGCACAAAATTTGCACCGTATGTTCCATCCTTTGAATCATTAAATCAGTTGGTAGTTCGCACTTTCGTGTGCATGTGTTCTTCCTGTGTAAATATATTTTTGCACACAAGAACATTGTTTAGCAGACTTCACCAACTTGCCCAAGAGGAAGTCCTATCGAGTCTCAAAATTTTTCTTCACGGGCTTTTCTTTTCCGAGAGAAATTCTGTCACTGCACGGCACTCTGAACAAAGTCACGAGTGGTTGACAACTTTACTGATAAATATGGGAGAAAAGAAAGGTTATAGAGGCAAAAATTGTCACATTGTCACTCAGATAGATGTCCTAATGCGATGCCTAAAACGTTTTTGTTAGACAAGAGGATCAGGGTAAGGCTCAAGACTTATCAGCATTCTATTGTACAGATCAAGGGAATAACCAAACAAGCCCTGTGAAGTGCAGCAAAGTGCAGGAAGATTCATACAATGGAAACTTGCCATTTGCTTGAGAGTGACATGGGCCTGCAAACCTACACCGGTCATATTTGCATGCATATTACATCTACAACATAGTGCAGGTTCCTGCAATAAACCTACGTCGTGTTTGCATACAAGATGCGAGGTATATTTCTACAAGCATTAGTACCTCGCATAGCACCAAAAGAAGTAATGCTAGATAGCAGCTTAGCAAGCTAGCTGGAATAAATCTAAGAAAATTTCTTGGTTTTCAAGGCAGCTAAACTTTACAGCAAAATTGGGCCCGAGTAGAACTATCAGCGGCTGGGCCACGTTCCCCAACATTTGTCTTTATCGCTTATATTCGGGTTACTCAACATGTGCTTTTTGAACTGTGGCGAGACTTGCTCAAGCAAGTCGTGATTCGCTAGCAACCAAAATCCGAGATAAACAGGGAAACAGAACATGCAAGGCAAGCAACAGTAGAGGTAAACGCTACATCGAGTGCCATAAAGAAGTATGCAACAGCTCACTTACTCGCGCATTATCTGCAACGTACAAGTCTCACGAAGGAGGAAACGAAATTGTTTCCCGATCGATGCCAACCTAAGCGGCAACGGCAGCAACAAGCGTTTAAAACGAGTTTAAACCTTTACACCATCAGACAAAAAAGTGCTGCCTAGCTGGGAGCACACATGCGCCTAATTCACAACAGCAAATTCAACAAACAAGAGCAACAGTACTGAAAAACGGAATGCACAAGACCACGCGATACCAACCATAAACGCACTGCAAGGCGTAAAGAAACGAGCGGCTCCAGGGTTGCGCCCTTGTGTCGCTCGTGATCGCAAGCTCGGACACGATCCAGCTCTTCCAACGCAACTAGACAGAAGAATATTCTAGCACACATTACACTAAGAAACCATAAAATTGAAGCAGCTCCAGCAGCATGCACTGCATCGCGCGCAAAATTATAAACCGGAACACGCCATACTTGTTTAAACAACGTCACGATCACGTGGCCACAACTCTGACGTCACTTCCGTGCGTGGCAGCAGCGCTCTCCACTTGGACTTCGCTGGTGCCACGCGCGGGTCAGCAGCTATTGCCTAAAAAATTTAGAGGAATGGAATGATGGGAAATAGGCCCTCACGTGATAGGCAAGCGGTAGATTTTACTCGGCTCGCTTCGGTGGCTTCGGTTTCGTCTGCTGCGGGGGTTTCGGAATATGCGCACATACTCAGCGTGGCAAACGCGCGCCGAGGTTAGTGAAGGAATTCGAGTGTGTGAAGCAGTTGAGTCTCGCCGCCTAATTAGCAGACAGGCGCCAAGGCTGTTGCGAACGAAGGCGTCGGTTAACCGGCATTGCGCCGAACAAGCCGGGAGGACTACCTCAAGGACGACTGGTTGCGTTTCGGTGTGGTTTCAGGGAAACGAGGGAACCTTTCGCCCTGCAAACGTGTGAAGGCAACCAAGCCGCCCTTCCGACGACGATTCGTTGCGTTTGACGACGTCTTCTGGGAAACAATGATGCCTTTCGCCCCCGCAAAATGTGCACGCGATTAAGCGAGCGTACAGGGATCCGAAGCGACTGTCCCTACGGGAAAAAAATGCGTCCCGTCTTGTGCCCAAGGATGGACTGGCGAGCCGGAGACTCCGAACATATTTAGGGCCGTGCCGGCCCGTAGCGCAGTCGACACTGTTGTTCGAGATCTGCTCAAAGTCTTCGGCCTCTTAGCAGACCGGCGAGAACTCCCGTCAGCAGTAGGCGCACCTGCGTGATGAAGTGTTTTGTGCCAGGATGCCCTAATCGAACAGAAAATCGGCGCGATGGCCTGTCCTTCCATAGGTAAGCACAATGAACGTTTCTTTTATTTATGAAAATGGAACTGCAATATTCGCGATCGTTAGTGACTACGTGCTCGTGTGAATTATAACTGACGAAATAGTGGTGCAATACTATTCAAGCCATTTTTTTTCCAACTTTGTCATAATTCCCACTAAGTGTTAAACATTTATTTCTCTTTAAAGTACTTTTATCAGCTAGCGTACACTCCTAAAATGGTACGATGTGAAACTATTTATTGTCGAAGAATTAGATTTCCTGCTATAAAAATTATTATTGACTGAATTTTGTATGTATTTCTTGTGGCTGAAAACAATCAAAATTTCAATAAAACTATGAATTGAAGAAACCATGAAGGATTAGTCTTCACATAACATACCAAGTTTTGCAATAGTTCCAAGAACAATAATTTTGTAGAGAATATTCTGCTCGTAGTACTCGGCTTGTACGTGAGTGCAAAGTTCAAACATCATGTTGCAAAGTTCAATCACTCCCCATGTTGAGGCTAAATATCATTTTTTTTCAGAAGATATGATGTTGGTTGCCATATTTTAAACAACAGATAAATAACAGTTGAGATGAAATAACACAGTTTTACTTTAAATTACAGGAGTGAACATCATTTTCATTCACTTATTAGTAGTACCCTGAAGGCCTGGAGGCATTACAGAGGGGGCATTACATTACATTATGTATGTGTTACGGCTATATCTTTGATATTTTTGTGTGAAACATGCACTGCAAAGTTACTACAGCTCCATTTCCCCCGAGATTCAATTAGCTGTATGTGTATTTTACAAGCACACTTAGATCAAAGATAGTTTTCTACACAAGGGGATGCGGTGTGTAGGGAAAGCATGCACAGGTCATGTGAGGTCTTTTGCATGACTCTGCAAAGGTTGTGTAAATGCATTCCACAGCAAATGTTATTGTTGGACCTTAAAAATATCTGGTGGGTTATTCTTTAACTGCAGACGCTTGCAAAGGACGATGCCACAGCAATGAGTCAACCTTAAAGTGAAGCAGCTACATCCACGGGTACATAACAGCATCAAGTTGAGCCAGTAAGTTGGTGCACAGCTGTATGCAGCCATAATGCATGTTTCCAGTTTGATCATATCTTTTTCATGACTGTGGTAGATGTCCCCCACCATTGCTGAAGTGAAATATGCTTTTCTTATATTCAGGCAGGTCTCTCTCAAGCCACAATGGATATGGACATCTCTGAGGGCTTGTCTGATTGATGTGCTAGCAGAGGGTACTGCTACATCTGCTAGCGCGTCCTTGACTGATTCAGACATCGCTGATGAGCCTTCCGAAATCCAACATGTCCTGGCATGTTGGATTGTCGTAATGATCACAGAGCTTGCTTAAGATATTTTCTCACATGTATGCCTTGGTTGATTCATGTTCTGATCTGCTTTGCAAAAATCTGGTGTTTCCCTTTAATTATATTTTGGATTTCACCTTTAAAGTAATTATTTAAGTTTCAAAAATGCATATGAGACTGTCATACGGCTTTTTGTAAGATGTTTTCGACAGATTTAAAAGATCTATTAGTAATGCTCAGAATGAAGAGAAAGATAGAACTGTTCAACCTATCATTGGCTACATTACAGCCCTTTTTTGACAGAGGTGACAAGCATACTGCGTTCAAATTTCATTGTTAACACTGGCAAAAGCAAGTGCTAATGAATGAAAGCCATATATGCTACATCATAATCTCATTTTAGTCAATCTAAGATAAGTACAAGATAAGGAAAATAAAACAAACTGCAGCAAAGCAGTGTTATGCAAGATGAAAAACCACTTTTTTCAGTAAAGTTGGAATAAGGAAAACACACTCCTCTGAATTATACTTCAGCCATGTCCTCTCATTACACACATAATTAACACCCTTGCTAGGCTCCAACATTTACAACAGTAATAAAATTTATAACATGCCAACTGTGCTGGTAAGCTTTATCAACATTTTTTGGGACAGCAGATAAAAAATACAGTATATAGCCACAGCCACTGATCTCCCTAACAATGTCCTGCTTGCTGATCATTATTGTGCTTAAATTTTAAATGAAGCCAATGGTGTCGCTATTAGTCCCAGGTATTAGCTTCAACTGTGCATCTGGTGTTTCGTTTGCACGGTCAGCGATTTCAAGTTATGTTGCAGTAAGCAGTCCCTCCTCATTGCACTTGGTGTATTTTGTCCAGTCTCCCAGTCCAAGGCCCTCCAGGACGCTCAAGGGTGAAGCTTCTGCAGCACTGCCTGCACACAACCCAGCGACACCTCGAACAGCAAGGCATACTATGGTGAGGATAATACTCGACCACTACAATTTTTACATACTTGTTTCCTTAGGTAGCTGCAAGTGAAGTGGCATATATTTTCGTGGCAACTGTTTAATAGCTCAAGCATAATAAATGTCACTCAGTGAACTGCACTTGGACACTAACATTTATGATCATGGCAACCATCTAATTAAATACTGAAACATTCATATTGTTCGCAGCGGTATGAGTTTCCTCAGGGTTTGCATTAAACACCAATTATCGGCCAATAATCCTTTTTCAATTTTTCTTTTCCATTCAAATGACACAATAACTAGAAGACCAACAGGTTTTTCACAATGTTCTATGCTCTTTATATGTTCGATCGGTCACAATGAGCCGTGATATATGAGCTCAGTATATTTTGCCCACTCAAACTAAAAGGCTTCTTTAAAACATCTCTCATTGAACTATGCTACATTGGCCTCTTCTGTGTTAGTTGTTTTGTACTTCTACCTTTCCTGCCTGGGCCCAGATGGGCCTGCAGTATTTAGCAAATAAATAAACAAACAAAATTAAGTGGCACTAGCAAGCTCGTGTGGATGGCAGTTTTATGCCCCCACAGTTTTTAAGTTCACAAAAGTGTAAACGGAAACCGTCGTGAGCAATGTAATGACCTAAAATTTAGCATTATATTCGTCATAACTTGCACAAGAGTGTATGCCACAATAATTAAGTACTTTGTTCTGCGTACGTGCTTTGTGTCATGTTGGTCGCTCATGCACCTGTTACAGCGCGTGATATTTTGCAGCCACAGCCAGCAGAAGACGCACCTGAAAAGGCCTTTCTGAGGCATGAAGTATGGCGTTACACAATTACAAACTGCGACCAAGAAGAAGATGAAGACTCTACGGCAATCCCATCAACACCTTTTTCAAAAGGTTGCTCATCTCGAAAATGTCATAGAAGATTTATCTGACAATCGCATTCTAGGAAATGAGGATGTCGCCATATTGCAGAGTCTTGGTGGGGCAAAAAAAGACTTGCTCATGCGTCAACTGCCACATAAGTCTGGTGCCAGCAATGTCACCCGCTTACTCGCCAGAGCTCAGGCCATTTGCACTGACTTTGCATTTTTATTCCCCTAGAGCATACAGATATGTACGAGCTGTTTTCAACACATGCCTCCTGCATCCAAAGACACTGTGTAAATGATATCAATCCATTGATAGGGCTGCTGACTTTTCAAAAGAGGCAATGACTGCATTGGCTATCAAGGTAAAGCACGGCTCTCCACATTATGCAATCTGGTTGTGGATGAGATGGCCATTCAAAGAAGTAGTGTGGGATGGGATAAGCTTCCATGGATATGTTGACATGGGCATTGATGTCAATGATGACAGCTTTCCAGTTGCCTAAGATGCATTTGTTTTAATGCTTGTTGCAATCAATGGCAGATGGAAGCTGCCGATTGGCTACTTTCTAGTGCATGGCCTTGGTGGTGAGCAGAGGCGCAATTTGGTGCTGCAAGCTGCTAGCTTCACTCACGAAAAAGGTGCACACATTTTGAGTTTGACCTGCGATGGCGCTGCAGCGAATTTGTCATTGCTGCACAGCCTTGGCTGCAAGATGGACCTGACTGAGCTGGATGCTTCTTTTCCACATCCAGTGACAAAAAAAGCTTTTCTTTGCCATGTTGGATCCCTGTCACATGTTGAAGCTACTGCGGCACACCCTGTTTGATAAAAAGGCTATTGTGATACGAACAAACAGTTCATATTGTTGAAACACATTGATGAGCTGCATGAAATCCAGTACACAGAGGGCCTACATTTGGCAAACAAACTTAGACAAGCACATATTACCTGGAAAAACCAGCCCATGAAAGTCTCATTGTTGGCTCAAACGTTTAGTCAATCGGTAGCAGATGCTCTTAGTGACTGCAGAGCTCAAAAAAATTCAAAGTTTTCAAATTCCTTGCCAACAGAAGAGTTTATCAGACATGTCAACAACGCATTTGACATTTTAAATTCAAGACATCCAAGGCAAGAAGAATAGAAAGGACCGCTGTGTCCTGAAAATGTGGCTCCTGTCACTGCGTATGTCAAAGAACTTATGGCCTACTTTTGCTCGCTTAGGGAGTCTGCAGCTGGTAAACTAATGACAGGGACCACCCAAAAGACAGGCTTCATTCGCTTTGTGGTGTGCTTAGACAACCGTCTATACAACCACTTGGTTACAGAAAATGACCTATTGGCATATCTTTCGACTTCCAAGCTCAGTCAGGACCACCTTGAGTTACTTTTTTGCTGCAATAAAATCATTTGGGGGCTGCAATGACAACCCAACAGCAAAGCAGTTTGCAGCAGCATTGAAGCGTCTGATAGTTCGTAATGAGGTCAAGGACATTGATGGCGGAAATTGCTTTCTATTGGAACACATCGAAATTCTCTTTGTACGCTCCTTTGAAAAAACCATACTCCATCGATGTAATTAACCTCACTGCCCCTCAGAGAAGCCCTGCAGCCAGTGAACCACTCACAGAAGCAATTTTACAGGATCATGGTTACTCTGCTGACCCAGGCAATGTGTCTGAGCTTGGGTGCCTGCGGCTCGCAGTACTGGAAGAATTGCTACACAAGTTTTCTCGTGGGTGAATTATGTTCATGATGGCCCACACAATTAATTCCTTTATCCATCAACTTGAGCTGTCCCACCAGGTTTTATGTTAAGGCATTTATTTGTTTTTTGAGTGACTTTGTAAAGTGCATATATTGTTCAAGAGCGTTGTATGCAGATGTCAAACTTTTATAGAGGGAAAATGTGATACCTTATTGTAAATTCTGCAAGTACATGTTTGTTGTCTTGCTGAATGCTGTAGCTTGAATCGCCTGCATGCAAATTATGCTTAAACAATTGTTCTGTTCAGCCCAAGCTAAACAGTGTGGACAATGACGGTAGGTTAGCTGGCCTACCTTTCACTAGAGCAAACTGTGTGATGACATGGACATGCTGTGAATGCTCTCAATGGATTATGTGTGAGCTAGGTATACGCTTGAGGATGACAATGTTTTTTTAATGTTTATCCTGTATGTCTTTTACCTGACCTTTGTGGAAATTTGCCACTGCCACCTGGAATACCGTTGGTGTTACTATTTAAATAATTTAATGTGCTCACTCTGTTCACTTGCTTTACAATAGCCTTTTATGATGCCAGATTCACTGTAACCACAAACATTTGGTGTATACCACTCAATGAGTGTTTTAAATACCGTGAAATATTCATTCATTTGAGGTTCACAACGTAATAGAGCCGTCGCGTCCTAATTGTGGTGTGTTGGCTCAGCTTCGACGGTGCTAACTTTTTTGTAGGTATGTGATACAACATAAGCTTTGTTGTAAATTCTACTTGCAGCAAAATGCATTGTATTTTAATGTTGACATACTTACTTTGTGGGTCTGACCTCACATCAATTGTTTCAACTTTGACTTTGTGAACTACCACTCTTTTTTTAATTTCTGCATATGTATTGCTTACTTTTCTGACAAGCACAATCACCGAAGCCTTTCAATATTTGTGAGGACAGCGCAGATGTAAATATTATACAATTATAGCCCTGTATTGAAGGCGTTGCATACAAGGCATTGTAAGCAAAACTGCAGCTACATTCAAGGACAGCTGATCCCATTGACCAGTTTTATTAAAGGTATCAATACTACGTGTGATATAGTTTACTTTGTATAACATTATTATACAAATGCCCTGTGGCATACAAGTATGCTAATACTGATACCGAAGAGCAGGGGCACAATAAGTTTTCCTACTTGCTGTTTATAATTTTCTTTTGTGTATTATCTTTGCAATGTACTTCATTTAAATTGTAAATGTGGCTTCCTTCTGTATTTGTGTGAAATCTTCTGGCTTCTATAGGTGCAATAAACACTGAATAAAGAATGAAACAATTACTGTTGTCATAAAAATGTGCTTTCCATAGTACAAGTACACCAGCAACACAATGAATCCACAAGTGCAAATGAATGCTGCCATTTTTCCCTTGCCGCTATGTATTCAGTTTTCATGCCGTTTCACACTAGCAGAGGAAGAAGGGTCCCCCTGGCAGTGTTTGATTCTAGGACATAATTATGCTGTGGGCTATACTCGCATTCGGAAACAGCTGAATAAACTCTAGATAATGCACAAATCCCGTCCATTTGCTTTATTATATAACGAAAATGGATCCCCGAGGCGCGTCTCAACAGCGTCGTCGCACCACACAATCTTGCAAAATAGTACACGTAAATCTGAATAAACGGCGATCACTTCGGCGTTTAGAATGCAGGCTAATGCTATTTATTTCTCTCAAAATGAAACACGCCCACGAGAGCCTTTTATTAAGCGAAAATGCGACAAAAAAGTGTCCTTCAAAACATCTCGTTTCTTCCTAGGTGCAAGACAGCGTGACAAAAATTATTTCTCTCAAAATAAAACACGCACACCAGCCTTTTATTAAGCGAAAATGCGACAAAAAAAAAAAAAAAGTGACCCTCAAAACATCTCGTTTCTTTCTAGGTGCAAGACAGCGGGACGAAAAATTAGCAAGATAATACGCACCACAGCTTAAGGTGCACAACGGCTGATTTGACGAAACTTGAGTACGTAGGAAAAATAGACCACACTCGGGCGTCTGGACGGGTTTCGAGCCGCGAGCGCTGGCAACTCCACTAACCGCGGTGGTAAGCGCAAGTGACGCCTTGAAAATTGTCTGTCTTCATGAGTCAGACGCCCCAGTCTTGCTCCACGTTTCAAGGCATCGCATTTGAAGCGAAGAACGACGCGCGCAGTAGCAGAACACCACCACCCGCATACGGGCCTCCAAGCCAGTGACGGCAGGCGCCACTAAAAGTTACCACGTACCAAACAATCACGAATGTTCCGGCAACCTTGTGGGCCTTTTCCGCCCCATAAGGCACCGCGCACGGGGCCCTGAGAGAGGGAGGGGTGGCTTCAGAGGAGGTTGGCTTGCCGAGGCTAGCGGAATCACGTGACGCTCCCTCCTAGTATTTTTTAGGCCGGCGCTGGTGACACGCGCGTGGCACCAGCGAAGTCCAAGTGGAGAGCGCTGCTGCCACGCAATGACGTCACCAAAAAGAAAGCAGTTTAACAGAAGACATGAAATGCTAGTATTATCGTTTTGTTGTTAAATATACTTCGTCTAAATATATAGAGCATTTGATTTAATGCCGCGTTTTAAAATCGAAAATGACTGTGGGCGCCCACACATGCGTGCACGCAGCGGGGGAGGGGATCGCACGAGACGGTCTTTTCGTCGCTGTGGCTACTTGTGGCCGTGTGGTGTGTAGTATCAGTGAGTGCGAATAACGTTTCCCTTACGAAGATAATAGTGAAGCTTCGAAGGAACTGCATTGCATCCACAAAACGGCACCACATGTCGCCTGCTATGGATTGGCGGTTTCGAAGAGTCGTGTGGTGACACTGCGCCGCCGACTGCATGGTGCCGACAGAGATAATTCGTGTGTTGTAGCATGTGTCGTAGACTGTTGCTAGTTTTAGTTGTGACTGCGTTTTCCAATATAGCCGGATGCCTGTTTAACCTTCGACACCACGTTACGGTGGCTAGATGGGTAACCACGTCGAGACACTGCTCACGAGCTCGAAAACGCAGAATTGATGCGCGCCGCCGTTGGACGATCGATGTAGGGTGCATAGATATTTCCAATTATCACTTTGCAAGATAGGAGTGCCTTTTGTCGATAAACAAATTGCATTCACGCATTTCGCATCCCTTTGCGCACGCAGAAGCCTAGTCAGTCTGGCTATAGTCATGTCTAATGACGCGAAAGTCTGAACGTGAAACGTGAATCTAACAGAAAGGCATGTCCCCGCCTGAAGGCAGTCAGCAAGTGTCTGTGACGAGTTTTAAGTGACTTACACGAGGCTGGGCATTGAACAGTGTGTGTAATGCCTCTGCTTCAGTCTGGCAAGTGCCCATCCCGCTTTCATGAACCAATTGAAATGTCCAATGTATTGGTTGCTGTAGTGAGACAGCAATTCCATAGCAGCAGTGAAAATTACCTGTGGAAGTAATAGTAATGCGATGGGGTTTTGTGGTGATTGTCATTATGTAGCGTATGCATGGGAATGCAATCATTTCCACCCTGTGCATGTGTGTAGATAAATGGTTTATCTCCCGAGATTATGGGACAGCAGCTAGCTGGTGTTGTAATTATCTTCAGTGGATCTCTTACTGTACAGGCTATAACAAAACCTCTCTACTTTTATGTGCCTTCTTTTTGCAATTGTCTTCGCTCTGCAAGGAAAGCCAAGCTTCTCTAACTAAGGTGTAGAAGGCTTGTGCGACTTCAGCTGAACTTGAAGCAATCAGCAGGAGTCAAGCACATGTGTAGAGTTTTACTGGTGCATGCACCCTTAGGGGCTCATTTCTTATTGAAAACACTACCATAGCATTTTTTTCTTTCTGTTTTTAATGTTGTATGCCTTAATAACATGGTTAGAATATAGAAGTACTTCTGCAAATTTAGGAAATGTTGTTCAATGAAGGCACATCTAAGAAATGTGGGGTCCCTGACGTAATTCCTAATGCATTTTCGTACATTATTCCCAGTGGGCTCCTCAGCATTGCTATTATTTTTCAGTGTTCTCTCACAACAGGTATTGTTCCTTCATCTTGAAAACAAACGAAAGTCCTCCCCCTTTTTAAAGGTAAAAGCGTGCTTTTGTAACTATATATAGATTGATCTTCTTTACACCTTAGTCTAGTAAAATGTTAGAATACATAGTTTATAAGCATATTGTTGAATTCGTTGAATCACATAATGCCTATCTAAGTTTTAACAGGTACATTCGATTCGCCTGCACCATCTGAACCAGTTCACGAGGTGCTGCACGCTGCCATTCGTTTCAGCGGTGAAGCAATGGCGACCGCTGAACCACGCCGTTCGTTTCAAAATGTGCAGGGCTGGTTCACGATTTTGCTGCACCCACTCCATTGTCGGTGCCGCCTTGGTGCAGGCGTACAGGCGTGCGGCAGCAGCGCAGCAAACCACACAGCACACGGGCATGAGCGCCATTAAAACCCCGCTTATGCACATCTGATGTATCTATGCAAGTGTGGTGTGTTTATTTGTGCCCAAGAATTCGATCATATCTGCAGTTCAGGACCTCTCAAACTTACGCACTCTGTGCACGTTATTCGGACATAACGCCTGCACCGCCTCTGCACCTTGGCATTTGTTTCGAGTGTCGCACTGTGCCTGCACCACAATTTCTTAACTTTGCGTGAACCGCTGTGAACTGGTTCACAGGTGGTGCAGGCGAATCGAACAGACCTAACATGGCATTTTGCATGGATTTAGTACCATCTTGCCGTTTATGGAATTCACTCACGGCCTCACTTGTGCTTTTGACATTAGAATCCAGTTAGATGCCATTTTTGTTATTTTTGTTCCGTTATTTGTTCTAACTGCTGAACAAGCTGAGCATTATCCTTAAAACTCTATATTACTTGACTGCATTTCTAACTTTCTCTTAAATTGTTTGCAGTTTGTTAGTTTCAACTCGTTTGATTCTGCCATACTAGGCACCATCAGGTGTTCTTTAGGCGTCTGTGCTTGCCAACTTACAATTTTTACTTTACATAAGTGACCTTCCCAGTAACACAGAAAGTAGCGTTTGATTGTATGCTGGCGATTGTTTTCTATATCCCGAAATTAATTCTGCTTATTACTGTCAATGCCAGAATTATTCATTTTCCCAATTTTGTGCCTTGTGTGAGGCTTGGCAGGCAGTGAATGATTTCAACAAAATTGTGATATAGTCCTTCGTAAAACATACATCACCAATTATTTCTATCTATTCAAATAACAGGCTAACTTTAGACAGGGTTTTTCAATAGAAGTGCTTAGGCTTCATCTTGCCTTATCATTTATCCTTGTCAAAGCATGTTGATATTATTTGTGTTAAAGCTTTTCATGAACTACTATAGCTGCAGCGAATGCTAAAATCATCTACCAACAATGTTAAACTTCTCATATAAATTGGGCTAATATGACCTTTTCGAGAATATGGTGGAGTTGTATATGGAATGTGCACAAGCTACCAACATTAACAAACTGGAAGCCGTCCAGAAGAATGCCATTTGCCTTGTTTACAGACAGCTCGACCGTTACTTTCCCCATCCAGTCACATTTTCCTTGAATTATCAATGTCTGTTAAACTTGCACTATCGGGGTTTGAAAGCCGGTCTTGTTTGTTATGGGCTTCACTAGCTTTGAAAGGTTAAATGAAAGCTACGTTTAGACCAATACAAGAAAAGAGATAAATGTTGAGGCTATGTTTGTCAGCTTTTATTTGTTTGCTTTGCATGAAATATTTATAATTGCATTGCAAGGCCAACTAGTTTGAAAGTGAGCGCTCATTAAAGATGCCATGGGGGGCTGCGAAGAAAGATTTTAAAAATTATAGTGCCATTCGACTGAGAATTTGTGCTGTCAAATCGAGAAAGACAAGAGAGTTTTATGTGTAAAACTGTCTTTCTCAACATAATTAAAAAATTGAATTCAGATTGCAAATTAATTGCATCATAATTATTGTATACAAGCAAGTCTTCATTGCAGACCTTCCTGCACATATTTACTGTTGTGACGTAAGCCATCACAATTGGTCCGTTCGATTCACCTGCACCACTATGAACCAGTTCACAGCGGGGCACAAGAAGTTATAAAAATTGTGCAGCTCAATTAATTTCATCGGTACAGGCACAACGCGACGCTCTAAACAAATGCCGAGGTGTAGACACAATGCAGGCATTATGTTTTGCCCGCCTGAAGAGTGCCATTTATGTCATTTTGAGAGGTCCTAGACTGCAGGTATGGTCGGCTACTGAGGCGTAAGCACACCTCGCGTTGCTTAGGTACAGCAGACATGTGTAAGCATGGTTTCAGTGGTGCTTACGTCCGTGTGCTTCATTGTCTGCTGCTTTGCACCAGCACGCCTGCACTATGTTTTGCCACCGTCTGTAGGGAACGTGCAGAAAAATTGTGAACCAGCCCTGCACCTTTTGTGATTCTTTTGAAATTAATGGCATGGTTCATAGGGCACCCTTACTGTACCTCGTGAACTGGTTCAGATGGTGCGAATCGAGCAGACCTAGTGTCATGGCTACTTGGGACAATGCATGCACATTGGATACAAAGTTTGGGCTTTTGCACAGCAGCAAACATGGATTGTGACCTGTGACACCATTATGTAACACATTTTAATTATACTTCAAGAATATGTAATCACTATTAAAGTACAAAAAGAAATGTATAAGATACACATGGCTCTTCTAGATATCTTAAATGGCCACTCAATTTGTTCCATGTTCAGCATTGTTTACCAGCGACCACAAGTGCAAATGCAAATACACAGTGCAAATGCAGCATTGTGTTTATACCAGATTAAGTGAGCATTAAGACGTTGCTTAGTGAAAACGTCCCTTTACACTTCTTGCCTGCAATGTGGTCAGTGTGGGTGCAGGCCTATCTTCGAAAAAACAGAGTCTGCACTGGAGTAAGCATGTAGGCATGCATGGCACTCCATTGAAGCGTACCTTATAAAAAATAATGCAGACATGAGGATCAGTAGAATGTCAATCATGATTAATAGCCTTCACTTCATTTGCTTGATTTTTTTTCACATTGCTTGATGTGTGCATATTGTTCTTGTATATATAATTGAATAAAAAATTCAGTTGCAAGTCAATGCTCATTTTGTGTTTTCACTGGCCTTCATACTTTGTGCACTGTTTCTAGTCTTTCAATAATGCAACAACTCGCCCCGCTCTCAATTCTCCTAGCCTCAGTATGGAAGTTTAAAGTCACGCAATAGAGAAAAAACACAATGTAGCGTATCATTGGATACAGGGCCATTGCGCTATCTACGGAAATGACTGTGCAGATAAGGCCGCCCGATCTGCTCATGATGGTCTCCACTCTGCTATTATACCTCTATCCAGAACTGACGCAGCTTCGTGACGCAGAACTGACGCAGCATGTGACGAGCAAGGCTTCGTTCACATGCACGTGAACTTGCACTTGCACAGTGGAATTCGACGGAATTTACCAACGCTCACCTCCACAGCTTGGATCAGAATCTACTGCTCCATCTTCTATCAGGAATATCTGGAGCAGAGGAGACGCTTCTGTGCCACTTGTGGCTTGGCAGGGCCTTCATGAATGCTTACTCATTTCGGATCAGAATGGCCAACAGCACTACATGCGATAACTGTAGCTGCGAGGAAGCTATCGCCCACCTTCCTTGTGAGTGCCCTCGCTTCAGTGTGGCCAGGAAAGAACTTTCAAGAGCGTTAGACCTGACAAACGCCCTTTGTCGGAGGAAAGGATCCTGAGACACTGGCCGAGACCGTCCTCAGCCCAGAAGGCTTTGAAAGCATTGTTGTGCTTCTTACGGCCTTAGAGACAGACTTTAAGCAGTGCCATATTCTTTCATTTTTTTGTGCTTTTCTTTCCCCCCCCCCCTTTATTTGTAACATCTCTTTTCTATTATCTTTTATTCTCCTTACCCCTCTTTCCCCATCACAGGGTAGCCAGCCGGTCAGAACTGGCTAGCCTACCTGTCTTTCCACCTATTCTTCCTTCCTTCCTTTTTTAAAGTCATTTGTTAAAATGAGAATCCAATAAACATGAAAACTGTTTGTATTACAATAACAACGCTTTGACTGTTTGAAGCATGCAGTTTACACCTGTTAGCGCAGGAAGATTTGAAAGAGATGCACAGAATGTTACAGTGTACATTGCAATGTTGAACGGTCCTGTCTCAGCCATGAATACTGCAATATCATCATATGCATGTAGGGCTCTTGCACTGCAACTGCAAGTCAGAGACACCTTCTCCAGGGCTTTCTTATTCTATTAACTGTCAGCCTCTTGCATTCATAACATGGTTATAAATTTCTTACCTTATTTCCCATCTAAGTTCCTGCATTTCATTCTGCTGTTTATACCGAATTTTTAAGCTCCTTTCTTTGAATGAAAATTGTTACATTCATTTTGTCTCAAGGTGTTTTCTAATGTGCCAAGATTAAATATTCTGCCTTATCAAAGCTGATCCAATGGCAAAAATATTCTCAGCCATAAAGGGTGCTCATTGAGACATGAGGCACCATGTCCCACGAAACATCAATCAGTTTTATTTTTAAATAAAAGCTCATCAGTTCTTGCTTGCCAAGCTACATCTTTACACCACTAAGCACCACATGGTCTTCCAGAAAAGAAGGTTCCACAACTATTTAAATACACACATTAAACATTTTTTTCTGAAGACCTATGTTTCTTTTTTTTTCAGTTGCAAAATGCAAAGTAGGTAACGTGCAGCTTTAGTGCATCTGCTGTTGACAGAGCTGAGCTGACATGAAGGTGAAAAGACATACCTACACATATCAACACAATGTAAAGATATTACTTTTTAAAGACATGTTGCACTGGAAAGGTGAATTAAAGGTCGGCAGGATTCTCTGGTAATGTGGCACACACAATACAGCTAGGATACAATGCAGATTACTTTGCATTTACTCGTATGCTTTTTTGGTGTTTCGTGGCATAAAAGAAAGCTGCAGCATAAGTCTGCATGCCCTAGTGTCATTTGTATAATATCATCAAAACTGATTTAATTACAATTCAGTGTTCCACCAAAGTAACCATCAGCCAGCTAAGCCATTCTTGTGAGATAAGGCTTCTCGGCTTGGTCTGTGCATATGTTAGCTTTGGAAATGTCCTTTCACACAAACTTGTTACAGGAACTGTGGTCAAGAAGGCAACAGAAATTTTTGGAAACTGATTTGTCCACCCCAGTATTTTTTTTTATGGTGCTGGCTTTCTTGATGCTAGTTTGAGACTTAAGAAGTTACATCTCAGCATGCAAGCTGTCAAATTACATGTATTTCAGAGGAGCTAGACAGAAACAGCCATTTCATTATTCCCCACATAAAGGTCCAAAAGGCTCTACATGAAAACTATGAGATAAAATTGTGTAAATCCCATGCAGTGTGGGAATTGATGTTATGCAAGGTGCTTTGCAGGCTATGCAGGCTACTCTGCAGGCTACTTTGCAGGCTATGCAAAGGTGGAGCATTGCTGTCGGGTGTTTCGAAATCAACACTCGTGTGAAACTTGCTTTTGAATCGCTGTTCATACGGAGGCGACCAACAACCGGTGGGTGTGCTGCTGTTGGGACACCCGGATCTTTTCATGTGAACCACCTGGTTTTAGCGCAGATAGTGTGAGATTTGGATGACAGTGCAACGACCACGATGGCATCACGAACACAACCACATGTCTAGTGGCATAAGCTAGGTAATATAAAACTTGGGCCACTGGTTTGGCATAAAAACATGACAAGAGTAACAACCCGCATTATTCAAATCTTTTAATACTAACTATAACAAAAAATTCTATGCTTTGTTGCACCTATAAAACGACATAAAAAATCACGTACTAACATAAGCATGCAAATATACGCAATAAAAAGCACATCGCAGCATAAGCAAAATTGTGTAAAAAATCACGTACTAACATAAGCATGCAAATATACACAATAAAAAGCACATCGCAGCATAAGCAAAATTGTATTACTTATGCAATCATATTTTATTGCGGAAGCCATGAAAGCAGAAATGCCTGATAACACTTTGTTAAAGCTGAAGCAGATGTCTCGTTTAGTCCATTTCCTTCTTGGTGGAGTTTAATTTGCTGGTCATTGACGCTTGTACATATTCACATATAATTCCTGCCAGTCACAGCAAAAGCTGATGTCATTATGATTATGGCATGCAGTTTTTCAGCTCCAAGTCTTGCTGCTCTTTTTTTGGCATAGCTTCCTTCAGTTGCAGCAATAATATAAAGTTAATACGTGCTGGGCCAATGTGTAGACATTTCTGAACTCTTGCACGTCATCTATATGTTTAGTTCTCCCCTTTCTGCCCAGAATGATGCAGTTGATTTGATTTCCAAGGTTGCTTTTACATTGCTTGGAATTAAGCTTGGAAGGCAGCATTCTTTGCTCTTTTTCTGTCCTTCCCTGATTAGGCAACAAGTGAGAATACTGCTTCAGGTGGCGCAACTGTTTGCTTTATTTTGTTCTCCAAAGTAATAGCAGTTGCTGGTGCTACGAACTTAGCAAGAACCTGGTCCAGATGCCAGCAGTCCTTTCTTCGCCCTTTCTTCACCTTGGTCACAGATGTTTGACAAAGCAAATAATTGGCAGAGAATTTGCAGCTCATGCACTTCCGCTTGCTCATGCACCAGCTTCAATGCATGCAGTTTTACAATGCTTGCAGCAGTTTGCCCAGGTAACGTATTCCAGTGCCAACAAAACTTGTGTGTCCATATCAGCATCACTCCTTTCTCTGGCGTTTGGTCGGATGAAGTTCTGCAAGAGAATAATCTGCCTAATCATTGCTCGGATAGAAGACAGAGGGTGTCTATAAGTGTCTTTTCAGATTGATTTATTTTAGAGTCGTTAGAGCACGTATAGCTTTCTTGGTTGATATGGCCAAGCACCCAGGATCTTAGCCTCTGTAAAAGGTCACCTTCTGGTACACTCCAGAAGGGCTGACACTGGACGTCAGAGTGGGTGCACTGCCAGAGGAGCTGCTGAATGGTCTTTTCGCGTTTACAGTGGTCACATTTAATAAAGAAGGACTGTGAATTTGTGAAGGCTACACCGAGTCGTAGGTGGCACAGCAGTGTATTGTAACACCAGGAGAGGTTTGACATCGTAATCGCAGCTGCAGTGATAGATCAAGCCTGCACAAATGATGGTTGAATACTCTGGAGTCTTCCAAAGAGCCAGCATGATGTCATTAGAAATTCATTGAAGTTCTCTGACTGTGTCCATTCTAGAAAGCGGGATCGTGTGGGATGATATGGCAGCTTCATCAGTAAGATGCTTGCCAAAAACGCTGCAATGACCAGGCATCCACTGGATAATAACATCACATCCTTTTCCAATTATTGTGATCCTAGATTTCTGGTTTGTTTGAGATAAACTGTTCATAATTCCCATGGTGCAGTGTCACCTTGCAGGCTTTCAACAGCCGTTTTGGAATTACTGAACTCTGTCCATTTACATGGGGGTTTTCCGTTCAATATATGCAATAGTGGCATGAAGGGCGGGATGTTCCGACCTTGTAGACGTGGTCATATGCAACATTTGGAATTTAGCTTTGATCGAGCCACAACAATGACAGTGACCGTTAAATCAGTGGACGCGACCAAACCATCCATGTAAATGTGAACGAGAGGTTTGCATACACTTTGTGTAAAAGGGGTAGAGTAAGCTCCATTAAAACTGTTGATGACAGCTGGGCCTGATGATATCTGAGGCTTTTGCATACACCGTGCACGGAAGGGAGATGGTGATCTTGCAGCAGGTGCAAACATCTTTTTGAAGGGACGGCTGGGGAGTAACAATGGTTCTTGAAAATGTAGCCTGAGAGCTCTTCACTTGCAAGCAAATGAGATGGTGGACAAGCGAGATGGTAGAATGCCAAATATGTCCTCTAAGCACTCTAGTATACATAGCTACGTAGGTCGCGATTAGGTCTCTCTGAAGATGGCAATTGTGACGATTTATCTGTCAACAATTGTGATTGCGTTCCACACACAGTAGATTCAAGAAAAGGCTACCTCGACCTGGCTATATCGCCAATTTAACCAGTTGAGAGTTAAAGCTTTGCTTGCAGCTGCCTCCGTGCATGTACATATATATGGTGTTTCCCCTCCCCCGGTACAGGGTAGCCAACCGGAGAAAATGTCTGGTTAACCTCCGTGTCTTTCCTTTACCTTTTTTTCTCTTTTTTCTCTATGGTGTTTCAATTCTTCTGATTTCACTGAAAGCAAAACCACATTGATATTGCAGTAAAACACACTTTTCAAAATGCTAAATGTCTCGTTAATGGCCATGTGCTCAAGAGGGTTTTATTTAGAATTTTTTGTCCAGCATGCCATATATGTATCCCCCTGTTGTATTGACCAGGACAAAGACCATTTATTTGCATTTGCAGATGCTTTGTAATAGGGAGGCCTGTCCTTGGAAATTTAGTAGCCACACCACACATGACTTGTGTTGCAATTAAGAAAGACGTGTTCTCGGACCAAATACCTGAGCTGTGCGCACCCCACGAAGGAATGAGAAAATAACTTTTGTGGTAGTGCATTTCGCTCGCGTGTATGTGTATGTTTGTGTGCTGTTTCTTCGTTTTTTCACTTCCTTGCCATCTCACACTGAGCAGCAAATTTGCGAAGCCTGTGGCTGGGACTTCTCCAGATGCAATTAAACTTCCTCTCTCGAGAGAGAGGGAGTGGAGCTAAATGTCAAATATGTCACAGCCACGGACAATCCACTGTAGTCATAGCTCATATACATCCACACGTGGGCAAGGGTCTTGTACGCGTTTCATAATGGTCGACAAATTTTCTTTAATTAGCTTCACCGCAATACAGACCTGTTATGCGGTGAAACATATTTGCCGTGCAGTGAAGCATACCGATTGAGATTGAAAGGGCGCACTGTTCAACTGTCACGAGGCCTATAGTAAGAGTTCCTTCATTACACACGCGTGTACACGTTGTCTCCGGTCATAGTACGCGCACTGAGCCATCTAATAAGTGTACCGGCAGCCATTGAGAGGTGTTTCTTGCGTGGTTGTGGTGTTTCAAGCCTTACATTGTTTCGGCGCCTCATGAATCCTCTTGTGTTCGCGCCCTCGATCTTTACACACCCAGGCCTTCTTTTTAACACACCCACGCGCGGACAACAATAAAACTGACTAATAAACCCAGCTATTTGCTGCAATGCATAATTGTTGTCTGCAAATTGGCTTTACTGTGTTCAAAATGCACGATAAACATGCATTCTGAATGTGGCTTCGGTTATATGTGAAAAAGGCAGGAACTGCTTTCTGGTTATGTTCTTGGTCGGAGCGAAGGCTGCATAAATATAGCCGATTTTGTAATAGCTTCACGATATCTCTGTGCCGCAGTTCTTTGATAGCGCAGTACCAAACATACAAAATGCACTATATAGGCACGTCTTTTCCGAACTCAACATCTACCATTTTGACGGAGTGTTTACACCCGCGAAATTCAGCTGCGAGTTGTGTTTTGTGGCTGCTTATTTTACATGTCGACACAATTAAGGCATGTTCGCTAGTATAGGAAATAAAGGTGGCAGTCAAGAACTATTCTGCTTTCTTTTTCCGTGATCATGTCAGTGTTCTGATGGTCTAGCTATGTTTTAGGTATACTCAGAGTTGTCAGTTTATATTTCTTTGCCTAGCTGTCATCGAAAGCTTCATAGTTCGCCTTTGTGGAATATAAAATCGACGATTTATTTAATTGCAGCGTGAAACAATGACTCAATACAAACGAGTGATTCATGCATATGGAACGAAAAATGTTAGGCCTAACGTTGAGACAGGAAGAGAGCGGTGCGGATCAGAGAACAAACGGGAATAGCCGATATTCTAGTTGTCATTTAAGCGGGAAAAAAGGAGCTGGGCAGGCCATGTAATGCGTAGGATGGATAACCGGTGGACCATTAGAGTTACAGAATGGATACCAAGAGAAGGGAAGCGCAGTCGAGGACGGCAGAAAACTAGGTGGGGTGATGAAGTTAGGAAATTTGCAGGCGCAAGTTGGAGTCAGCTAGCGCAAGATAGGGTTAATTGGAGTTCACAATACTTTAAAGAAATACAACACCGCACAATTAAGTGATCGACAGTGACTGAACAAGAGAAGCCTTTGCCTGGAGTCAATGTTTGGGCAAAGGGACTTGCATTCATTAGGCCAACAACTGATTTCCACATAGCTCATCACTCCCAAGGGTCGAGGAGGATAAGCTGGTAAAGAGTAAAATGAAGGATATAGGTAGAGGAATAAGAAGTGCTTGAAGGCAAGGATTAGCTTGGGATAGTAAAAGGGGTGTGCTAAAGGTTCTTCCAAGTAGAGCCAAAAAAAAAAAAAAAAAAAAAACAGAACTGGAAATGAACCATTGCATGCAAGTAGGCATCAACCTATTGTGGCAGCCCTTTAGGAAAACCTTCTAAGGTAAGGCTTGCCCTGTCACCTCTGTGGATGGCTGAAAGTATGTCTTAATTGTTGCCCGTAATGTCCTGGCCATAAACAAATATAATCTGGAGGTTCTACTGTTTCACTTGCCTTTTGTATTTACTATGATATAATGTTACCTGAAAAGACATCTGCCTTGATGGACAGCTTTTACACTCACAAAGCCTTTGCTCACCTTAACATGCTCAGGCTTTTTAAGCACTGTGTCAATTTTATGAGCTTTTTGTCGATGAGTAACTGTTCTAAGATTTGTTATGTGCAAAATTCACTTATCTCTTGATCGTGTTTACTTGTGCAACATCTCCCGATATTACACAGCATCTAATATTTAAGACAATAGCAGTTATAGTGGACTAAGGATGACTGTAGCGACTGACAAAACTAGCCACATGAAGATATTTCACTTTTTCCATTCATACTTTCATTTCAAATTTAAGTGCTCAACGAGAGAGTTCAACATTTGAATTGGTGAAACATTAAAATATGGTCAAATACACTGGGTTACACTTATTATTGGATTGTGCCTGCATTGGAAAGAAAAGAATGAAACTGCTGCAGTATAGTAGATGGAACACCTGGCTCATAAACGAAGTCATGAACTCAAACCCTTCCTTTTTTTTTTCTACAACAAAGGTTCTTTTGTAAGATCCTTTCTGATGACTTAACTCTGCCACGCTAGCACCTATGAGTGATATATATGACGGCTAAATTAGTTTGTGGTACGTTTTGATATTTTAAGCTTGTGGTTTTTTAAATATATGCATTTGAACAGACTTAAAAACTTACGGTGGTGCAGCTTTGCTAATGTTCACTTTAAAAAGTTATTCCGTTTCAAGGGTTCATGGCAACTCTATTTTTAATAATCAGTATGTTGTGGCAAGATAAGTGTATCAACGACCATCATCTTGCACTCATTTCTCTCCTTCCAAGTTGAAAAAGACAAAAAAAAGAAAGAACCATGCTCACTAATAAAAATGTGTTGCTTTTAGTGTATACTTATAACTAAACACGTCTTCTAAACATACTAATATGACTAAAGACATTACATCATGGAGCCCTTCTGGTTGCCTGAAATTTTCGAGAACTATATCAATATGAGTGCCCTTTCCTTTGTATATGTTCGAAGTAGTACTTAATGAACGGAATTGTGGAAATTAATAGGCCAGTGCTGATTGATGCTAGTAAGCTAATAAATCCAGTCTGCAGCTCCTTTTTATAAATTTTGATGTATAAAAAAAGGGTAACATTATGAACCTGATGATTAAGGAGTCATTCTAGAGAGAACCTGGTTCATATTTGTTTGATGGTCCGAACAGGAGCCAGAAATTTCAACGATGTCACTTGCCAATTCTTAATGATGTGTGGGCATGTCCTACATGCATTATTCTTAATCTGCAACTGGCACCATTAAATCTATCTTCAAACATTAAAATAAAACATGCAGGTACGTGGCTGTGTTAAGACTTGTTCATTATTGCCTTTCATTGAAAGCTATGACCTAAACTCTTAACAGTATTTTGTCTAAGCATGTGACTTTGTATTGAGTTGAATTATTAAATGAACTAGTCTACCAAAGGCTTTTTTTATTATATTCTACTAAATTATTCATTGTTTCTTTGCAAAAGCTACCCAAGATTTTTCATTGCATGCCTTGCATTCTTAGACTTTGTCCTTGCTGTCTAGTTTTGGAATTTCTGGCATACATATTTCAAGGGTGCTTTCTAGCAAGATTGGTAGACTTGGTTTTCCCTCAATTGTACAAACAATACTTACCAGACGTGCAGCTTGTGTTCTCCTACTTAATTCTGAAATGAAATCCTTGTACACTTTGTGTGGGGTGTTTAACCCTTTCCGTGCCTTCAACGAGCTGAGTTCATCCATGGACTTTTTGGTAAAAATGGCCAAAGACGAGCTCAGCTTATAAGCAGTACTTGCATTTTCTAGCAATGCCATGGATAGCCAAAATTTGTCTCAGTGCTTAATCAGGCTTTTGATTGATGGCAACGCATAATCCATGGGACAGCGGAAGCAGAAGCAAATTCTTTCCGAGGAGGTAAAACATGTTGGCAACTGGGGTTCTAAAAATACTTTGGGCCTTTTGTCAGAATCAAAATAATTCTGGGGTTTTATGTGCCAAAACCAGGTTAGAATTATGAGGCCACCAAAGTAGGG
>NC_051161.1:170847683-170895718 GCF_013339745.2 Dermacentor silvarum | reverse complement strand
TTTTTTTTTTTTTTAGATAGTCATTTTTCAAGTACCTTCACACAAGCACACTTCGGGTGTGAACGAATAGCCATGCCATAAATTTATAAAAAGTCAAGATAAAAATGCTGTCTCGACCTGCACTGTAGTCCAAGGAACGTGACAAAAAAACAGAATCAAAATAGGCTAAACGGTAACGAAGAAATCAGCTCCAGAAACTGAGCAGAAAGGCGAAAAAACAGTTTTGAGAAAACGGCTCTCAAAGTTGCGCCTTCTCTTCAGTTCTCTAAAACGCACCAAAGTTGTAATCTTTGATTTGTTTTGTGACGTGGGGCTTCTTGGACATGTGGCCTCTGGTCTGCTGAGCCTTCGTTCTGCCTTTTTCATGTTTGTATGGCATTCTTTACTGCTGCTCTACAAAGAGCATGGTGCCTGGGTTTCAAACCAAGTGAGGTGCAGAACTATGTGGGCATAAATATACAGTAGTTCTAGCGTTGTATCTGCAGACTGCCTCATTGATAGCAGCCTCTAGTGCAGTCAGTGAGGCATTGTTTTCTTTTGGTAGAATCGACCATGTTACTGAATGAAGGCTCTCAGCAGGCTTCTGAATCATCTTCCATTGACAATGGCTATGGAGGTTAGGAGAGCCACTGATAGATAGGCAGCAATGCAGCTGCTAGGTGCTTTCCAGCCTGTACTTTTGTATCATGCCTCACTTCTGCAGCCAGGTGTCTGTGCCAGCCCAAGTGGCCTAGTGAATAGAGCTCATGATGAGGTTATCTTTATGAATTAAAGGGGTGGTATGATAGTATTGTTACGAGATATCGTGGCATTACGATATCTCGTAACAGCTCGTAGTCGATATCTCGTAGTCGGCGCGCAATGTGCCAAGTCGCGGGTCCGCGGAATAGACGTCGACGAGCTTAGTCGCGCAGTCCGAGGTGCCGATGCGTGCCGATGCTGCGAAATGCCTGGCGCGGGGTCCAAACGCCGGTAAGCTCAATCGCGAAGGTCCGAAGGTGCCGACGCGCGAATGCATAGCGCGGGTCTGAGGAATAGACGCTCGAGGTGTACGACACCCGATGAGCGATGTGCCGGCACGCGAATTGCCTAGCCGCGGGCTCGAGGAGTCAACGCTCGAGGTGCCGACGCGGAAGTGCCTAGCCGCGGGTCCGAGGAGTCGACACTCGATGAGCGATGTGCCGACGCGCGAAATGCCTAGCCGCGGGCTCGACGAGTCGATGCTCGATTAGCTTAGTAACACAGTCCGAGGTGCCGACGCGCGAAATGCTTAGGCAAGGATCCGAGAAGTCCGCGCGCGATGTGCTTCATCGCCGAGTCGGAGACGCCTACGCGCGAAAGACTTAGCCGCGTGTCCGAGCATTCCGTGCCCGAAGTTCGGTCGCGAAGTCCGTGTCACCGATGCTCGGAATGCTTAGCCGCGGGTCTGAGACGTCCACAAAAAGCGGAATCGGCCACGCTACTGCGATGTCCGCGTAGCGCCCGCTTTAACACTCGTTGAGATTATGGAAACTGTCCGGAGATCGCGAGGAGACCGCAACAAGCGGAGCAGACGACGCCATCACGGAGCGAGCACCGGACCAATGGCGAACCGCGCTGGAGTCACGTGGCGGGGCGCGGCCAATCGGTGGCTCCGGCACGACCTTCAATCATTTGCTTTTTGTGTGCTCGTTTCTGTATGGAGGAGATAGCTGAAGCGGCAGATTTGAAGACGGAGAAATGCGCTTTTCAACGAGACCAAGATGGTGGCGCTCGGCTGCGCCATTCCGGAGATATCGTGGCTTGAAAAACGCCGTTTTTTCGCGATTTCCGCGCAATTTTTCGGCACCCTTGGCTGATATAACAATTTTTTTAGAGCACTTCTACTTGGTTTTCAGTGATGATATTTCGGAATCAGATAGAATAAGAGTTACAGAAACTGAAAATGTGATTTTCAAAAAATCGATTTTTTAGCCATTTTTCGCGATGCGAAAGCCGTGTCCCCCCTTAAGCCGGCTGCTTCAACCACGAGAACGACAGTGGACCAAGATGGCCTTGCATCACGTGGCACCAGTCCATCTCATCTGTCCCAAGTGCCTTGAGTGGAGTCAATGCGGTCCTGCTCCAGACCGGACGGGTGTGGATTTAGTGCACATTACGAAGGCGTCTCGTACGCACACCTTTACTTGAGTCGAAGGATCTCAAGTGCCCAGTTATCGGAAACGAGGAACTATCTATTGTAACGTTCGGCCACTCGAAGCCCCGCCAAGTCATGCGCAGTCGTCGGGTAGCTTTGCCTCTGCGAGGCCAACACAATGACATCGCGGTAGCTGTTGACACTCTGGAGGTACCAGAAGTGTGTACGGTCACAAGCCCACCGCTCAGCAGCACAGTCCTGCAGCTTCTGTGCAAAAAAAATATGACAACTTTCACCCCGACATATAGCAGCCACATGAAATAAGCGTTTTATTTGGTTCCGACGTGTGCTGGAACGTAGCCACTGGAAATATTGATCATTTGACCAGCAATCGGACAGATGTTGAAACCAAGCACGGATGGACTGTTCAGGGAACCGTGGAACTCAAAGGAGGTTCAATACCTATGAGTGCTCTGTTCCCGACTTGCAGCCCTACTTCATTCCCAACTGCGATCCTTCTGTGATGTGGCGTCTCGACATCACTGGAATTAACCCATTGACAGCAGAAAATGGCAAGGCTCATCCAGAACTTGACATATTTGAAGAGAGCCTCACCAAAGCTGATGGGCCCTACCAGGTACCGCTGATGAGGTAGCTGATCTTGACTACCCTTTTTTACAGCCCATCGACATTACTGTCGACGGCATAGCATCCATTATAAATAATCTGAAAGCGTCCACATCAGCGGTCATTGACAACATACTCAAAGATACTAAAAAACACAATATCAGTCTCGAGTAAAATATTATCTCATAAATTCCGGCAATCGCTATCGACAGGAAAGCTTCCCCAAGACTGGAAAATCGCAAAGGTCATTCCCATCTTTAAATGTGGCAATAGAAATTCCCTAAATTACAGACCTATTTCACTTCCATCTGCTGTAAGACCCTAGAGCATATGATCACCTCCCATATTTACAATAATTTAGAGAATAATAACTTTTTCTTCGCAAAGCAACATGGATTTAGGAAGGGTTTATCGTGCGACACGTAACTATTTGAGTTCATGAGTGAATTACATTTTAATCTGGACAAAAACCTGCAAACTGACTGCATGTTTTAAATTTTTCAAAAGCCTTTGATCATGTAGCTCACTGCCGACTAATTTATAAACTGTCTTCTTTGCCCTTAGATTCACTAATGCTATCTCGGATTCGGAACTTTCTCACCAATCGGCAGCAGTTCACTGTGGTTAACAATTTTTCCTCCCCGCTCTCCTACGTTTCCTCGGGTGTGCCACAGGGCAGTGTCCTCAGTCCACTACTTTTTCTGATATAAATTAACGACTTACCGAATAACATATCGTCTCATGTGTGGATTTTTGCCGACGACTGTATAATTTACCGAGTAATTGCTAGTACAGATGACCACGTAAAAATTCAAATTGATCTTGACCTTATTAGCAGTTGGTGTAGAACGTGGCTAATGTCGCTTAACCCAGATAAATGTAATGTCTTTCACTCGCGAACATTTCCTTTCCAATTTTTCATACTATATTAATACCAATTCTGTGTCGGCAGGTACTTCTTTCAAATATCTAGGCGTAACCCTGACATCAAACCTTTCCTGGACTACACATATCAAGAACATCTGCGGAATCCGCCAAAGGCGAGCTGGGCTGAGCGGCTTTCAAACTCTTCCCCCTTACCTTCTTCCACTGCCACCAATTTTCCAACCCTTACAACATGCACATGCAGTATTTGTGAGAGGCAGGTGCCTCTCACAAATAACTTCACTACCAATGCCCAGGTGCAGGAAATGATTAATGACATAGCCCGAACGCTTAGGCAAGAGATGCGAACATTAGTAAACAAAATGTCAATCACTCTTCGACAGGAATTACACCAGTTCAAACACAGAGTTTCAACAAGATAGAGAGCGCCTGAGCAACGAAATGCAACAGGACAGGAACTCAAGGAGAGTTTCACGCAAGATATGCAGGAACTAAACGAAGAAATCAAAACCACCCTGCAACAGATGTTCATTGAGCTAACCCAAGAGTTTAGACAACAAATTCGCGACGAAGTTACTCAAACGGTCGTCCACAACGCCACCCCCAACCGCACCCGTGTTAGTCCGCTCGAGGCAAGAGAAGATATCAGGGCGCATTCATACGCATGCCCTTCATCTCAGGCCAGTTTACAATAAAAGATGGCTAGACAACAAAATGTCGCGCAAACACAACCCATCAAAATTTGGCAATGGAACTGCCGCAGTTTCCACCGGAAACAAGGAAATCTAACGCAGTTCATACACGCACAGACACACACACACCAAACATATTGGCACTACAAGAAACTTACATTGAACCTAAACTTACTGGATACAATACTTTTTCGTACAAAGAACACCACAATGGTCCGATTAAAACAGCAACATTAGTGTCAAAGAGGTTAACCGCAATCGACCACACCCTCAGCTCCGAACGCATACCAAACGTACTCATTGTAATCATTCCCGTAGACAGGAAAGAGCCTAGCTTCTTTGTCCTCAACATCTATAGTGCCCCTAAAGAGCGGGCAGACTGTTTCGATGGGCTCTTCAAACACGCACTAAAGGAAGCAAAGCAATGGTTACTTATAGTAGGGGACTTTAACACAGCACACCCAACGTGGGATTACAAGACCACTAATCCAAAGGGTCGACGGCTAGCACTGACAATAGCACAACTAGGCTTGACCATACTTACAGATGCAGCCCACCCAACGAGAATAGGCAACAGTGTCAGTCGAGACACCTGCCCCGACCTTACGCTGATCAAAGACATTAGGTACCAGGGATGGCACAACCTCGATGAGACCCTTGGTAGTGACCACAATATAACAGAAACACATCTAATAACACCGCGAACAAAACTCAAAGAACATAAAATACGAATGACGGATTGGGACAAGTTCCGACAGCGGCGCAAGCAAGAAAGCACCAATGAAACCTACGAAGGCAGCTTGAAACCAGAAACTCTGCAGGAATGGATCCGACAAATTCAGACAGACTTCTGTGCGACAATGGGCTTCTTCGATTTTCCACTTCTGGCTACCCGCGGGCTGCCAGAGCCAGCCAGCGCGCCTTCGTTTTTTCTCGGGTTGCTCCGCCGACCGCGTGACGCACTTCCGCCGCGCGTTCGTTTTACTCGGGCTGGACGGTTCTGGCTACCCGCGGGCTGCCAGAACCTGCCAGGACGATTTTGTTCTGGCTGCTCTCTGGAAGTTCTCTGGCTAGCAGACGACAAAAAGAGGCGATGAGCGCTCGCCGCCATCTTTGTGGGGACTCGACGGATTGCAGCGCGGGCGCTTGAGGACTTTCACCTCGCTCCTGGCTTGCGTCGAGCGCGCGCCGCCCCGGTTGTTGTGGTTTCGGACTTCGTCTCCCGTACTCGTCGGCGCGGTGCGTGGATCGCTGATTGCGTTGCTTCTAGCATTATCTTACTAGGGTTCTAACGCACCTTACTAGGGTTCTAACGCTCGTATGGCACCACCTTGCGAGGCGGTGCCATACGAGCGGCGGCGAACCATTTGAAACTTTCTTTTGTGTGTGTATGTGTGTGTGTGTGTGTGTATGCCGTGAATTCTTCTTCCCCGCCGTAAACAGCGCGCGCGGCGCTGTCACCGTGGGCGCTGTCGATTATGCTTGCATCGTATTTTCATCGTGTTCCGCGCAAGTTGTTCGCGAAGTTGTAGACGCTCAATTCCCACACATCGCGGTGCCTTTTCGGTTCATCTTTCTCTATAGTGGTATCCCTTTTCACATCGCTCGCGTATATGCGGCGATATAATTTTTCTGCAGATATATAGCGAAGGCGTCGCAGCTAGCCCACGTTCGCTCCGTCTATCCGTCGTATGCTTGGGTGGCAGCTCGAAACTGCCGTTGATGTTAAAGGCCACTGAGATGTTACACTGAGATGAGTAGTGGCCACGCGTATATTAGGTTAATTATTGCTCTCATTATAAAGCTTTTCGATGGTCACAGGTGGCGTGCATTTTCATGCGCCAGCCGCAGCTCGAGCTCCTTCAGCACAGGAGCTGAATTGAAAGGAGCACTATCAACCGAAACAAACTTTCTGAAATCGAATTCAAGCATGTCGACCGGCACGAAATTTTACGCGTAAAGACGTACCCGCTTTTTCGTGTCTTGTCAAATGACTTCAAATGTCGCCGGTGGCCGACCTCCTCGAGGCATCCCCGAGCGATCGCTTTTTCGCAATTATTTACGTGCGATTTTGCGTCTTGGCATCGGACTCATCGAAGGCCGTTTGTCACGCTGTGCAAATTGAGATGCTCAGTCGCGCGAAATCTCGCAAAAGTGATGGTTTTCCCGAACACAGCTGTATATTTTCACAGTGGCAACGCAGAAATGGGCCGACTACGCCGCGCGCGCGCCGCCGACGCCGGTCGCTGCCATGTTGGTAGCTTGTTTACATTTATCCCGCGGCCAGCGCTGTCCCGGCGTTCGATTTTGCAAACTTCGGGCAGCTCCGGGTTGTCTTCGGATTCCAGCTCACGTGACTTCCTATCATAACCGGAACTAGGTGGCTGCCGTCTGGCTGCCAGCGGGCTGCCAGAACTCCGAAAATCGAAGAAGCCCAATGAAAATCGACACATCACCAGAACATCCCCTGTCAACAGGCACCAATTACACCTTTTGGAGGCTCGCCATTGCCTGCAAGAAAGGTGGCAAAAGCAAAAACACAATCGCAAGCTCAGGCAACGGATATCCGCCTTAACAGCCCAGGCGGAAAGTTACGCAACCGAACTAACGCGAAAAAATTGGAAGAACTTATGCAATCAAATGCAGGGTATCTTGGGCACTGCCAAAACGTGGGTGCTGCTTAGAAATCTCATCGACCCCAATCAAACCAAAGCAACGAGCAGCAAAACCCTTAAAAAAATCTTGAGACAGACACCTGGGTATGATGCGGCCATAATACAACAGCTAAAAGACGCTTACATAGGTACAGGCCCCACACCAACTTACATAGATTATCCGCATGCGGAGCCTTCGGAATTAGACAAAGACATCACACCACATGAAGTTAGAGAGGCCCTGCATCGAATAGTATGCAACACCGCCCCGGAAGCAGACGGAATACAGTACCGGCTTCTAAAAAACCTCGACGACAGATCTATAAAAGAACTTGCGGACTATGTTCAGTACCACTGGCTAGAGGGCACCCTGCCGCAAGAATGGCAGCACGCCAATATTACAATGCCAAAACCAGGCAAGCGGCCCTCTCTAAACCAACTGAGACCCATCTCGCTCACATCATGCATAGGAAAGTTATTTGAAAACGTCGTCCTGGCAAGGCTTCAGCCGTACCTAGCAGAGCAAGCCTTATTACCGCACACAATGTTCGGTTTTCGACCGGGGCTATCCACTCAAGACGTACTACTGCAAATTAGGGAAGAGATAATTGACCATATCAGCACCCAACAAAGCAAAGCCATCCGTGGGTTAGACCTGAAAGGCGCGTTTGATAACGTAGCTCACGAACTCATACTCACCAATCTAGCGGCAAAAAAGTGTGGCCGACGACTATACAATTGCGTCCAAGCGTTTCTTAAAGATCGCACTGCAGCTATAGGTATAGGAAATAAATGTTCGGACTCCATCCCTCTTGCGGGAAAAGGCACGCCACAAGAGTCAGTGCTTTCCCCCGTGCTATTTAACATAGCTATGAGCAGACTGAGTGGCAATTTACCGTACTTTTGCTCCCATTTTATGTTTATTTGGGCGCAGTTGACGTAGTGAAATATTCGATCTGCACTACTAGATGCTATACCGGGAATTAGGCATGCGCTTTATGCTGATGATATCACCTGGGCCACCAGTGGCTCAGATGGTGAAATACAGGAGGCACTACAGGCAGCAGCGGACGTCACCCAGAAATATGCACGAGCAGGGGGACTTACGTGCGCAGCTCAAAAGTCAGAACTGCTTACAGTAAAAAAAAAAAAAAAAACTCCAAAGGAAACATCACCTACCACCTGACATCACGGTGACTATCGAGGATGAACCTGTAAATAAGATTACCAAATTACGCTTACTAGGACTCCACGTTCAAGCCAATGCGAAAGCGACATATACCCCGACGCTACTGAAGAAACAGCTTAATCAGGTAGTGCACATGATCCGGCGGGTCACGAACCGCCGCCACGGCCTAAAAGAATCCGACGTCATGTGCATCATACACGCTTTAATCGTAAGCTGCATTACCTATCATACACCTTACCACCGACTCACCCAAAAACAAACAAACCATCTAGACACCCTCATACGAACAACGGTGAAAAAGGCGACAGGCCTTCCTATCTACACCTCAACAGCCAGACTATTACAGCTTGGTTTGCATAACACCATGGCCGAATTAATCAAAGCCCAGAAAGTCAGTCAGATCGAACGACTGAAACGTACATCGACAAGAAGGCATGTACTCAGACAATTACGTTACCCAATATCAGAGTTTGCCCAACGAGAGCCCCTGTCAATCGCACCAAACATCAAAGATAACGTTACAGTGGCCCCCATACCTCGGAATATGCACCTCGAACACCAATCATAAAGGCAGGCGTGCTGCACGTGCAATGGCACTGCACCGTGAATATGACAACGACCTGAACACCTTCTGTGCAGACGCCGCGTGCTACCCCGACATTACAGCCAAAGTGGTAGCGGTGGCCGACTGGAGGGGCAAAGCAGTATTATCAGCCACAATACACACTGACAACTGCCACCAGCGCTCAACCCCCAGATAAGATCATATATATTCTTACAGATTCCCAGCGAGCATGTCGAAACTACGCACAAGGACGGATTTCACCAATCGCGCATAAAATGCTACACAAGAAGCAAAATATTCCACCAGTTCACCTAGTCTGGACACTTGGGCATGCGTCTCTCCCTGGCAATGAGCGCGTTCATGCGACAGCCCGAGGCCTCCAGGCACTGGTGGAAGGCCAGTCAACCCAGACAAGGTGGAAATGACACCGCTTACATACACGCATATACTACAACACCACAGACTATCCCGTAGAACATTCCCTCCACCACACGTGAAACTAAACCGTGCAGATGCAGCCACTTGGCGACAACTCCAAACTAATACGTTCCCCAGCCTTGCTCTCTGCCACACTTTTTACCCTAGCCAGTACCCCGACAAATGTCCTTTCTATGGTGGACACCCAAACCTCTACTTCTACTTGGGAATGCTCCAAACTACCCGGCCTACCTAGAATGCCCAATGCCTCCCCATCCCAGTGGGAAGCCGCTCTTTCCAGCACAGCCTTTGACGACCAGCGATACCCGATCGACCGGGCCAGCCGGATAGCAGCAGCAAATGGGGCCCTGGACTGAGGGCTCCACCCTCTGGGACTTCGTTACAAAACACCAAATAAAGTTTTCTAGTACTACTACTACTGGGGAAATGCCTACCGATCCTTGGGATATTTACGCCGGAACCTCCGTAGGACGCCGACTAATGTCTGCAAATTAGCCTATTACATTTGTTCGCCCTAAACTTGAATCTGTTTCTTTAGTATGGTCCCATCATTACATTTATTTAATTAACCACTATGCTAGAATCAGTTCAGAATAGAGTCGCTCGATTCATCTCACAAAATTACAACTACAACGAAAGCATAACGCAAATTAAAAAGAATTTATCAATTCCTTCTTTAGACACTCGTCGTGATGTAGCACTTTTATTGCTGTTTCACAAGTACGTTCACGAACCAAGGCCATCACCAATAGCTCTGCAAGTCTCTCCATTCACCTCACGAAGATTACATAATCATCTTTCTTTCACGCGCATCTATGGTAAAACAGATGCTTTTAACTCATCTGCGCTTCCACGTGTCATCCGCTTGTGGAACGACCTTCCCGATACCCTGGTAGCTGAAGCTAACAAAGAAAAATTCCGTCATGGCATAAACATGCATTTCTTACTTTAAATAACTTCTTGTTTGCATTGCTTCTTGTATGCATTTTTCTTTCTTTTTTTTTTGATCTCAGGATTTTAGTTTGTTTAAGCTTGATTCTTCCTTGTACAGTATAGACCACTTATAACGTAACCGCTTATAGTGCAGGACCGGATATAGTGCGGTCTTTTCAGACTCCCGTTAATTTTCCCATAGCACTCCATGTATACACATATCGCTTATAGTGCAGTTGCGGGAAACGAAATACCGGTTACAGTGCGTCTGCCTGGGAGTACGGAAGTCAGCGGAGACGGCGAACGCTCCCCTCAAACGGGCGCCCCAAGGAGTGCTCGAGGAAGAAAGAGAGACGAAGTGGAGGAGAAGGGCACGTGGTGCGAACGAACAGCCAGTGAGGCTGAAACCAGAATCTTGAGTGCGAGTCGTGAAATATCACGGCGCGCATAGCGAGAGAGGGCCACGAAACTGCCAGCGCCAGCCGATGCTCGCTTCACGATAATGGCAGTAAACGAAACTTCTGGGAGCGGGCGGCGCCGGCACGGCACTGCGAAGGGCACACGCGGAGACCGTGGAATGTGAGGGAGGAGGGCAGCAGGGAAGCGGATTTCGCCTTGGCAACTACGTCGCTTCGGTGGCTCCCCTCGCCCTCCTTCGTAGCTGCCCCACTTTCGACTGTCACCGTGCGCGCCCGCCGCCGTGCGGGCGCCAGCTCCTCGAAGTTTCGTTTTCTGCCGTTATCAGGAGCGTTTGCCAGCCTGGGCAGTTTCGTTGGCCGGCCTGTGACAGCGCCGCTGCTTCCCTCTGAGCCGTAGCCGCAGCGTGCAAGGTCAACACGTGACTAGAAAGTAGAGGAAGCATAAAGGAGAAAGAAGGGTTCACTGCCATTTCCTACGCGTGGCTACGGTAGCGTGGCTGAGACGTTGGCACGTACATGCATGTTTTGGCACAACGCAGAATCGGCGACCTTGCCATTTGAGAGAGGGTGAAATTTCCGCCGCGTTTTTTTTTTTTTTTTCGTTCGCGCGCGGCATTGAGGCGTATCTCTTAAGCTTTTACTCTATGGCGGTGCCGGAGCAATGCTGGTCGGAGGCGCCACCGCGGGATTTGGTTCGAATTAACGAGATTCGACTGTAAATTGAATGCAAACGTTCTAGCCGCATTACTCGACTGTCGCATACACGAGGCGGCTCGGTGCACATGTTTTGCATATCTGCGGGTCTTGAAAATTGTTGCTTTGGTTATAGTGCGGTACCGCTTATAGTGCAGATATTCGCGACTCCGGCGACTTACGTTATAAGTGGTCTACACTATACTACGGTCCGGTCCCTATGACGGTACTAAATTCTAGTTTGTTTAAGAAGTGGGAGGCAAGTTTCCTTGTTTAGTTTTTTACAGTCATTACAATGCTTAGCCATGTGGGAATAACCATCTGAAGTGCTATTTTTAAAAATGTTTTTTTATCCGAACATTAATTCACCTAGCCGTCTGACTGATGTATACACACCCACAAGAAAAAGGAAATTCATACACTACTGCGCAGGTGCAGGGGACAATGGTTGACCTTTGCTTATGCTCAATCTTGCAGACAAAAGGGCTGTGGTTGTGGGTGTGTAAGCGAACTTTCGGTGTCACTAGCTGATTGCGAGATGGCGTTTTTAGATGCTACTGTGTGACGTCAACATACCCATGGTTGGATCGCCAATCAGATGTGTTCATTTTTCTCTGTATATATGTCATTTTCACCCATTAAACATTCAGTTGCGAGTCTGCGCACGTCTTGTCTGCCTCGTCCTTGTCCGTGTGGGTTAGCGCAGTTGAAAAAAATATATACCATGCACGTCAACCAACTAACCCGACTTGGAGCTCTACTTTTGTGTAAATACGTCAAGACCGTGCCATTGCTCAGCTCTGTGCCAGTCCACTTTTGGACAGACTCACTCGTCACCTTGCATTGGATTCGAAGTACACCGACAAAAATAGAACTGTTCGCACGTCGTCAAGTCTACGAGATTCATGGCCTTACATCGCCGACCCAGTGGTATCATTGTGCCGCGGAAGACAACCCAGCTGACTTGATAACATGAGGAGTGCCATCCCCTTGTCTTTTTGCGTCAACATTATGGTGGCACAGTCCAACCTGGCTTCATAATCCGAGTATACTGAATAAGCAGAACAATTTGAAGACTCGATGAAAATGCCAGAAGGGACGTCAATGTGTCCTTCTGCAGCCGTTGTTTCGAACACTATAGTACCTGTTAACACGTATAGTAGTACCCTGAAGAAACTGCTAAGAGTCGCCGGTTGGGTCTACCGTTTTGCTGGAAACACGTTGATGAAGCAATCTCCGACTGCTGGACCATTAACCGCAGCAGAGCTTCAAAAGGCAGAGCATTACTGGTTACTCCAAGAAGAGATGTTTTCCGAAGAAATGCAAGCGCTGCGTGCAGGGAAGGGGCTTCCATCCTCCAGTTCTTCGACTACATCCTTTCCTGGACGCAAGTTGTGTACTTCGTGTGGATGGTCGTCTACAGCAGCTTGCAGCCTCCTTGGACGTCAGACACCCAGTCCTGTTTACCAGCAAGGCACACATTCACCTCTCTCATTGTTTTAGCTGCGCATGAGTGCGCTTATCCCATGGCAGAATTGACGCCACGCTTTGCGAGATTCGAGAGAGGTTTCGGACTGTAAAAGGACAGCAGACCGTTAAAAGGGTGCTAAGCAGTTGTCTATTTTGCAAATGCCATAAGCCTGTCGCCGAGACCGCGCCGTTTGCTCCTTTGCCACGGATAGAATCACCGAAGCAAGTCCGTTCTCTGTCGTTCATTTGAATTACTGCAGGCCCCACTACACGCGTGACATGGCTGCTACTAACAAAAAGGTATACATCCTGATCTTCTCGTGTGTGGTCACTCGTGCCATCCATTTAGAACTGATGACCAGTATGACAACGACCACCACACTTATGGCCTTCTGTCGTTTTGTCTTGCACCGGGGAATCCCTGACACCATATACAGTCGAATCCCCCTACAACGCATACCGCTAAAACGAAATTGCCGCCACAACGAAGATTTTCCGATTCCCCGTCACCTGCCCATAGAAAGTAATGCAAAAAAAGTCCCTTCATAATGAAGGCGTTTTATTCGTCATTTTCGCTGCAACAAACTTTTCTAGAACGAAACTGGGACTGAATTGAAATTGGAACTGCCGAGTAGTCAAATTAGAAGGCCCTTCCAAAGCTGTGACGATCGTATCTCCGCTAGAACGAGATTTTTGAGAATGAAATCAAATTCAAAGCACCGATTTAGGCCACTGCAGTCCATAGCTAAGCGTGGTCATCACGCACCTGCGCGAGACTGCAGGGGATCACCGCAATCGCTGCCATTTTCTATGGTCTGTGTCCGTCCAAATGGCTATGCCAACGAAGAAGTGTAAATTTCTTTCTCTTGAGGAGAAGGCAGATATGATCGCCGAGGCAGAAAGCAGAAGGAAAAAATCTCGCAGTTTCACCATAAAAGCGAAGCATCAATTGCGATAGCAGATTAGTAGACAGCTATACAGCTATAGTTGTTTTATTATCCGTATAAACTTGTAAACATTCGCTTTGTAAACATTCGCTAACTAAATTACCGAGCATGGTGTCGCGCGCGCACAGGTAAACATGAACACCATCTCGCTCGATGACCGCGGAAACTCGGTGTCAACACGCTGGAGTGAGAAGGCACGCCAATAGCAGCGAGCGAATTGACCTCCGTGCCATCTCACCCTTCACTGCGAACTAAATGTCGAAAGCACAGCTCACACGACTCTACCGGCACTAGTTGCAGTTTGCCCACATCGCAGATCGCTTTGAAGATGAGGTCCGAGCGGGCGCTCAATTTGTGCATGTCGCAGGTTTCTTTCGAGATAGCGCCCGAGCGGCCGTGCTGCAGCCGCTGTTGTCAACAAGATGCTAACGTCTCGTTGTCTGGGGAAAATGACAATCCGCTAGACACACTGACTCCAGCGACTGCTTTGAAAGTAATGGATCCTTTTCACCTCATCAGAAAAGTTATCCAAACTCACGACTATAGTGGTCATCACGACAATGACATTCCGATGGCTCTTGTCACGGACTGTGAGACTCGCATAACGCCTTTGCTTGCCGTGAAGCGCAAGAAATCCAGGTTGACCGACTTTCGGAAATAAAACTTCCGGTAAGTGCAAGCTTGCCGACCTTGTCATAACTATGCCATGAAATTGTGATAATTCAGACCGCTTCATTGTGATGGTGCATGTGCCGCAAAATGAGTGTTTCGCGATCGGCCGGGCACACACGTTGGGTTAGGCGTCGGCCGCAATATACGAAAAATGCTCTAACAGCGGCGCAAAGTGCATTCTCTCGTGAAGTTGACACTTTATCGACTGCCTTCGGTACGTCTCAACCTTTGCCCCCATGCCATCGCAAAGATTTCTCGGACGATAGTTTCGGTTTCGTTCGCAGCTTTACCGTTTGGCGTACATATATACATACCAATTTTGCGTCTACGAAGTTCCGCCACAATGAAATTTTTCACGTGTCCTGTGAATTTCGTTGTAGCAGGACTGCGATTTTGTAGCGATGCCTTATGACTTATTTTATAATAGTCTTATCATCCACCGCTCACAGCCGGCTGATCCCGTTGATAACGCGAGCGGACCGTCGCTCTGACCACTGACAAAGCACGATAAGCGCGAAAAGGCATTATTACTTTTAAAGTCATCGCTACAAAATACCGGCCCAGGACTTGACTGTACTTGGATAACGCACTATCTTTCCACAGCTGTGTGCAAGTGTTTAAGACAATTCTGCCGGCTCTCCAAGAATATGCTGCTGATGTCAAGATCAAATGGAAGTTCATTGCAGATAGAGCTCACTGGTGAAGAGGCTGGTTGGAGCGCCTCATCAGATCAACAAAAGACACATTGAGACGTTCATTAAGGCGTAGCAGTCTGAACGACGAGGCCCTCTTTACCGTTCTCTGCGAAGTTGAAGCAGTCATAAACAGCAGACCTCTTACTTGACAGCAACTCGAATGAAGTGCGACCGCTGACTCCGTCGCACTTCTTGGTCGGAAGTTGCGCCGTATGCTTTCCGCAAGAAGCCAGCACTTCCGATGGCACCTTATTGACAAGAGCAGACCTGCTCCGCTGCGCGCGGTATGGTGAGCGTCTCACAGCGGAGGTATGGATACGATGTAAGCGGTCGTACCTGCTCTTACTTCGGTCCGCGCCTAACAGCCCTGTTCGTGAACTACCTCGGCTATGCGAAGGTGACGTGGTGCGTGTACATGATGACAGCAGATGTCCGCTACCATGGAAGCTGGGCAGAGTTCTATCAGTGCACCCGGGACAGGACGGTATTGCGCGTGTTTGTACCCTTCGACTAGCTTCTGGACAGACAATCAAGCGACCCATTCAGATGGTGCACATTCTCGAAGCAAGCCACCAAGACCCAGCTGCTGAGTGATCAGCTTGGCCCCTTGGGAATACGATCATTGCTGAGAGGCGGCGACGGAGAACACAAGAGAAGAAAGAAGAAGGGACAGCACGAGCTATAGAATAAAAAAGATGGAGTGCTTGGTCTAGGGCTCGTGTCTTTATTATGCAACATAACACACACGACATTACATATCTATAAATGTTTTCTGCCCTATACCTCGAAGAATAAAGATTTTAAAAACATTTTTTATTAAGGCCCAACTTGCTCCTTGACTGCATTGTAGAATTTTTTTTTAATATTTTACGTCAGTACAGCGAGACGAGAGGCTTTGCCAAAAGTTGCCTGTCAACACACCCATCACCACAGTGATGATAGCAACCTACTGCTGAATGTGATTTCTGGGCCCCACAACTTCAAAGTTAACATGGAGATTACCAGTGTTTCAGTGCCTGTGTTCTGCCTTGGGATATTTAACTCCGTACATTAAATTTACATTAAACCCAGTCGATCAACAAACCAATCGGAGCATTCCACGACACAAATGGTGCAGCATGATGTCCCCACCTGGTGCTGCATTTGAACACCACACACATCTCGGTGGTGAGCTTCCGTCGTTTCATTGCCTTGGACAGTGCCTCCATCACCGTCTGGCCAGGTCGCACCTGAACCTGTTGAAAAGATGCGTAACACATGGACCAGCACGAAATCAGCTGCAACAACACAGCTTTTGCTTGTGTGTGCTGTTTGTTGCACTAAGCGCAACAGCACACACTCACGCACAAAAAAAAAGAAAAAAAATATATAGAGATGCCAAGCTGAGGCAGACATGACATCTGAGAACAGCAGGGCGTCATGTTACTCTACTGCTTTTGAATTGCCTGTCCCACTTGCTGGGATTTGAACACAAGCACCATAAGATTGTTGCGTATTACATACTTACATACATTTATTGATTAGCCAACAGGAGGCTATTTCTAGCTGCACTTGAAAAATCCCTGGCAAACAGTGCCGTCACACGAGAAAATAAACAGAAATGTTCTTTTACTGTGTGTGTTAGAATTTCAGAAGTAGCCTCCATCATTATGCCGACGTCTTGTCCCTCTTTGAGAGTGCAACCCTTTAGTTTTCTTTTTTACCTGCAATACTGACAAGTGTTTATCCTTTTTCCAGGGACTGCATTTCCCCCACTAACACCTTAACATTATTGCTCAGCGCAAGACACGATTTGAAATTTACTTGAATGTTATCATTGCACGTTCTCACCGAACCTTGTGCAATCAGATTGTATGTGTGACGTGAATAGTCTTGTATTTTCTGGAAGGTATGCGAGTATCAGCGATTACGCTGGAACCTTCGACGAGCCATGTATAAAAGTCGACGCGCTTTACCAGCAGATGAGGTTTTGGCGATCTGCGCTTGCCGCTACCGTTGAGTGTCACTTGCTTTTGCGGGCACAGGTTCGCGCAATAAAGAGTTCGTTCCACGATTCACAGATTTGCTACTGTGTTCTTCACTGTCACTACAACGTGACAATGCAATACTGTTGACCATATAGTAGCTTAGCGCAAATAATGAAGGAGGGATGGGATCAAGGGGAGCGCCAATCCCATCCCTCCTTCATTATTTGCGCTAAGCGACCATATGGTTAAGGGCATGACATGAACCGACTAGCCCAGCAACAAGTTTTTTTTAGACAATACAATGTGCTGCTCCGACCAGTACATTTGATAAAACACATGCTGCTACTCCGCAGTTCCACCAGTCACAACTGATAATCCTCATGAGAGACCACCTACAGCAAGGCTTAGGCCTAAACAAATATGGACTGCTGCTAGTGACTGCTGCAAGGCAATTTTCATCAGAACTGGTGCAGGCCATTACTGTCTGTGTAATGCACTTTGTTGTTGGCAAGCAGAATCCCAAGTGTGTTTGTTACATGCAGTGAAGCACTGGGTACAACGAGAGTCCTTTGATACCGTAAAAACCGGAATATAGGTCGAACTTTTTTTCAAAAAACCATTGCAAAAAGTCGACCCTCGTCTTATATACCGGACATTGGCGGAAAAACTACGGAAGTCTTGCAACAATGGGCAGATGAAGTAAACAGCCGCCTTCGTAGCCATAGTATTCATACCAGTAGCCATAGTATTCAGGCTGCTTTTTCACATTTTGTTTCAAAATGAGCGGAAGCCGACGGCAATTCACCGTCGCCTTGAAGAAAAAGGCGATTGAGTACGCGGAAGCCCACGGCAACCCGCCGGGTTGCCGTGGGCTTCGTATTGTGTGACCATCGACCCGCGTGTTTGTCAGCACCTTATCATCACGGTACGGAGCAGCATGTAAATAAATACTGTCACCATTGTGCAACCGGCTGAGTCACATTTGTTTAAAGGTAAGGGTGTCTTTCGGTACTTCTGCCAATGAAAAGATTTTTTTCATTTTTAGAATCGGTTAGTTGGGGGGTCGACCTATATTCCGGTTCGACCTATAGTCCGGTTTTTACGGTACTTGTTTACTGGTCACGAAACTTGTTCGTCAAACTATGGGAGAACTTCATACGTTGCTAACAGTGACTTCACAGCAGCGCCACCGGTTCAGAGGGGATGTGTTGAAGGGGTACTCGGCAAGCAGCGCAGCAGTTGGCCCATGCGTTTGTGTGATTTTTGTAGCGACTTTAGGCACTCTTTCTGCCTTCTAGCATGTGCAGAGAAGCTCGAATGATCCTTAGGAGTTAAGGAAAAGAAAAGAAAAACCCGATGCAAGATACGATTAGGAAACCGACGATGTTCAGTAATAAGACCACGTTTATTTTTTTTTTTTATAGAGCTTGGCTAACGTTTGCTGGGACACTCTATATTTATTCGCACTTAGAGTAAGTTGTAACCTGCTTCTGAAGCTGAAATGCACGACTGTCAGCCCTTGCCAGCCATTCAAATCAAGTTTGAGGATGTGTCTTATCTCATTAGTGAATATTAGACCTAGCACAGCAGACGAGTTTGTCCACTCACTACCGACGGAAGATAAGCAATTAAGACGAAGGAAACTGTTTTTGTAGTTCAGTACTAGCCATAGCGATCTAAGTGTTGTATGGTGTGCACACAAGAAGCAGGAAATGACAACGCTGCACAGAGCCAACATCGATACGTCACCGTCGTTGATCGAAGCCTGCCTGTCGCACTCGCCGGCGCTTTCATAAACAAGATTTGACTATACATACAGTGGTTGCTCTGCATAATACATATCGTTCACGACCTATAGAGGTGATTGTGATGCCAAACGGGTAACAGCCTCCGCAATACTGCACACATCGACGTTTTCAAAGAAAGCTCTCCGAGTTCTTATATACACGCAGAGTTTCCGTTAACAATACTTATTGGGTCTCCAATTTTCCAGGCCTGGCCCGGACCAAAAAATACTCTGACAAATTAAACAGTCTGAAAAATTTGTTCAGCCAAGAAAATATTATTTATTAGGCTTAGAGAGGCTAACGTCTAATGTTCGAGTGCAACGTAGTCAGACAGCATTGCCTTGGAAAGGTTATATTCTTTTCCAACATCAACCTGAGAACGTCCACTCTCTATTAGCTTAATACAGTCAACGACCGGTTTTCCAGACATGCCCAATAATCCGGACACCTTCGCAACACCACCACGTACCCCACAGAGTCCACGTATAAAAACGTATGAAATTTCGGATGCAAAAACTTTCCACTGGCTGATTCTCAGGACTTTTTGCCGTGACCGCAGGTCCAAAGCGGCATTAATTGTAGCCACCACCACCGCCATTTTGATTATCCTGCCTCCTCGAACTGGCGCTGTGGCACGCAAATCCGCTGGCAGCCCTAACCACCACCGCGGAAACACTAGCCTAGCCACTTCGACGTTCGCTACCAAGCTTCTTTCTGTTCGGTGCCGGGTTTTTCATTGAAACAATTCGCTGCTGTTAGCAAAGGCGCCGCCCTCCGGACTGCCTCGATTTTTCGGACGTTGACAGTATATGAGTTTCTATTAGCTTAATTAGCTCTCTCTATTAGCTGAATAACCACCTTAGTTTCCACGTTTCTTCGCACCACTTGGCTCTCGCGAAGGCACCAGAGGTGGCGCCATGGCACTGAGCACATACACATGTGCACAGCGTCTCCTAGACATACCTGTTCTGTGGCACACCAGGTGCACAATGGAAACCGAAAACAGATACCGCATCACGTAATTATGACAATACAGTGCTGACTGAAAAGCTCTTCTAAAAGGCTTGGCAAACGTGTGCAGCACGCAGCAATGCGAAGGCTCTGCCGCATAACATTCATTCCACCAAATCTGCATAAAATGGCATGGCCTACTTTAGAAAAGTTAAAAACTAGGAGCAAGGTACATTGCTAATTAATTCTTCGATTCCTACTTATGGTGCTTTTTGAAATTTCACAGAATAATTCTCAGAAGCAATTAATTGTGCTTCACCTGCAATAATTAAGCTACAATTTTGTGTGTTGCAGTGTACATCTCAAAGCAAAGCACACAGCATTTCTGGTAGTAAGTAAGGAAAGAGCAAGCTATCCTCAACGAAAATGTTTTACCCTCTCTTAGTCAATGTTGTGCCAAAACAATGCTTACGGTTGTTCTCTGCTGATTCGGTAGAAATGCCCGCACTACTGACTTCATCGGAGATTTTGGCACGTCCTTGGAATCCCCTGCACAGCAAGCAGTGAGACAAGTCAACAGACCTAGCCCCAAAAGCATCTGTTAGACACCATGCAAAGCACAGGCTATCTCAGCAAAACCGGAGGCTCCTAGTATCGCATAACAAGATGTATAGCAAGCTATCAATAACACAGGTGCATAGAAATCAAGATGTACATTACGGTCTACTCTTACTAAAGGCAACACCAAATTAGTATGCCAGCACCGATTACAGCTGAGCTCTAGATCTCGAAAATATTTTTTAACAATAGAATTTCTGTTGTCAAGTGATTTTTTCCTTTGAAACTAATGAATTAATGATGTTCTGTTGTACTGAATACCAGTTTACCAATACCAGAATACCAATAGGTCCTCAGTTTAACAGTGGACCTGTGTTTTGCGGCAATCTTTTACTTGTTGCGTAGAAACTTTTGCTTGCCAGTTTTTCTCAAAAATGCAGAAGGGCTATCCCAACTTTACAGCGTGTAGGTTATCATAAGACTAATCTGCGTGACAGACAAAAAGACCGTGCATCACGTGTCTCACGTAGCCGGTGCCGACAGTAAAGAGCAGGCACCATCGACGCCGGTTCATTGCCAGGTTCAACTAATTTGCCACCGGTCAACGATAGTCAAATCTACAGGGTCACGGCAAGTTTGCGCGACGCTCCCCCCCCTCCCCTGTTTATCCGCCGTAGGCGCCAATGCCTGCAACCACATCATAACACTTTCGCGCACCCCATGCAAATCCAAAGCTAGCCTTGTGACAGGTTGCACTAAGCTAGAAGAAAAAGAAAGAAAAGAGAGAGATTGATGTGCATCTACGAGCGGTGTCGGTAACAAGAGAGTGCCGTTCCGTTTGTCGCAAAAATGTCAGGCGTGAACAACTTTGTTGTCATTACGTGCATTCATCTTTCCTTTGCGAAGCGGTTTGCCGGCTTTCACAGAGTCGCACAGCTGCTGCCAACAGATCTGCGTCGATTCTGCACCAAACCATAACTTTGGTGACGCCGATTAGGCCCAATGGCCTAGCCAGTGTGTCAGTGAGAAAATTTGCTACTGGCCGACGTGGTAACAGGTCGCAAGCCGTCGCGGAATGCTTGCTCCGAGTATGTTTATACGGGTATATCGAATATATCTAATATTCGAAAAATCGAATAGCAGATATTTGATTCGCGAATCGAATTATTCGAATGTTCACTATTGGATTCGATGACATTCGATACTCGCACACCCCACAATTTTTCCTTCCGTGGCACCTAGCTTCTGCCAAAGTCACCACCATTGCAGCAAAGGGGGATGAACCGAGCATGACTGTCCTCCTCACTCAGCACTGATCCTTACGAGTCCCTTTTTGCTGTAGTCACCATTGCTGGCGACAATAGTGCCCCCCCCCCCCTTTTTGGGCCAGTGGGATTACGAGAATTGGGTTATCTTTCGGTTGTTTTGGAAAAAATAGCAAACCGTGCCGAAATCAGGAGTGGGTTTTCTTTCGGGGGTGGGGCATCTCTCGGGATGTTACGGTAGTGGAATTTTAGAGACACAGACAAAAACGAAGTTGGAGAAAGTGTGCCGTTCAATTATCAGTAATGATATGAAGCGAGCATGTGAGAAATTTATTGCTTTATTTTATTTAATTGCAGAAATGATTATACAGTCAAATCCCCCAACAATGCACACCGCTACAACGAAATTTCCGCCACAACGAAGATTTTCCAATTCCCAGATAGAAAGTAATTTAAAAAAAAAAGTCCCTTCGGGGGGGACATGGGTCTCGAGAAATTTTTTTTTATTATTGACCCTAGATGCATGAATTTTTCAGGGAATATTCAACTTTGTGTACTGATTACTAATATGCAATTATCTTTTCTCTACATGGATCCAAAAAAAAGTTAACATTCTTCCCTTATAAATTTGGGATGTGACTAGCATAAAAAGTAATGCATCAACAGAGCTCACATTTTAAAGGTATGTTCCCGATTGATCAAAGAGTGCACATATGCAATTTAATGCTTGTATCTATATTTTAGCCAAAATTATGAAGTTCCTAAATCGCAGTCTCATAACTGAATATTCGCTGGATATTTCTACATGATTTTAAAATGTTGCAATCCTAAAACACTATATCAGTTTTCTTGCACACTCTCTCTAGCATTCAAGCAAAAAGAAAATCAAGACAATTGATTGAGTATTAGCGACCCATTGTTGATCCCGAAATTCAAAACATAGTAAATTCTTTATTTGAGAAAAACGCAAAAAACTAAAGAGACTGCATAAATACACATTTTACACTTGAAAGCCACCCCCCCCCCCCCAGCAATAGTAATTACAATCTCTCAGAAAGCCCCCGGTGAGTAATCTGAAGCAGGCTTTTGTTTGTGCTTCTTCTTTGCGGCTGCCTGGAGTGCTGCCAGCCGACTGCACGGCGATTGTCTTTCTCGGCTGCCCTTTGACTACCTTGGCATGTTTGCTCTAGTTGCAGTTCGCGCAGTATAAGTGAGCTAGACTCTTGGTTTCCGACGTTGAAGCGCAGAACAGCCTCTGCCACAGCAGCCTCAATGGCAAACAATGACACATTGTCTTTTTGTGATAGACTCAAGATGACCTAATGCAATGCCTCATCACCATTCTGTGTCTTGGCTCTCTGACATCTCTGCAAGAGCTTTTTATCACACAAACGCTCATAAACAGGACGTAGTGCATTGCCGACAGCCTCTGGCAAGTTGTAGTTGCTTTTTGGGGTGGGCTCATTTTTTGCCATGACTGCATTATGCTTGCACCATGAATCTGGTCCATGGGGACATAGGCTGTGGTTCGATTTGTCGTCAGTGGAGGTCACATGATAATATGTAGCCCATACAGCCGTGCACATTGCATCCACATTTCCAGAATGGGATTTGAGAGCACAACCGTAGTAGTTGGTCAACTTTGTGATGAGGTCGCCAGTGAGGCGGCTTTTACCACTGATGCGCTCTCCCCTTTGTGCTTCCGCAGTGCAGTTCCCATGCGTTTCTGCACATGGTCCTCCTTTTCAACATTTATGAAGCTTTGGCTTCATTGACAGCATTGTACGACCGGCTGTCACCATCACAAAGCATGGTTGCGTACCTGAGGCCATGAAGCAAGAGGGAGCGTTGAAATAAAATCATTGCCGCCTCTACTTCCATCTGGCCAGCCTTGCACGAGGTGTTCTTCTGGCATGAATGCTTAGACTTCCACTCGGCATATTCCGGGCTCTCAGGTTTTGGGCCACATTCGCAGCCAAGGCAAAAATTGGAAATCACTACAAAGTCGAGCACCCATACCCTGAAAAAATCTCTATCACAGTGGCCACTCCTATGTGGGAAGTATGTCCCCTAGTGTGCCAGCTTCCATCAAAAGAGACAGCAATGTTTCCTGGGTTGCCACAATTGAGATCTTTGTAGAGGCTCTTTACTATTGCTGCACATTTACTTATATGTCCACCACATGCTCTCGTTGCTGCTGGCTTCAGCTTTGTTTTCAAATACTGCTGATATGTTTTATTGTGAAGGCCTCGGTGCGAAATGCCAATAGCGGCGAAAATATTGTTCAGCGCTGTCTGGCCATTGCCTGTGCTTTGCATAGCACGCGCTGTGCGAATGTTGATTTCGAACGGGTTGCAATTATTGCTACCACCGCGAACTCGACGCGAACTCCAGTTCGAGCCAACTTCCCCGCAGTTGCCGCACTTAACTTTTAGTTTTACGGCTACGCCGTACTCATGAGCGTTCGATTGTCAACTCTCCATGACATACTTTGCAGGAAGAAACTTTGTGCAGTAAGTTGTTCACCATATCGAGGTCAACAATGGTATACGTCGTGGTCGACGCACTTTCGGGGCTGCACTCGCTTGCGAGAAAATTCATTTTGCGATTCGTCGCCGAGAAGAAGGAAGTTCCGCTACTTTTCGCTGCACGCCGCTCGATCATATCGCAGTCAGCCAGTTGTCAAAAACGTCGAGTCTATCCTCACATGGTCCGTTCGCTTGCGCATACCCGTAGTACTGGAAGCAGCGTCCATAATCGCCGTCACGCTTTCTCCAGCTGTGAGTTCTTTTGTTGCATTACTACCGTCTGCAGTTGTAATCGCAAGCGGCTGCGATGTTTTCTGGCACCTTGACGGAGTACCACCGCTGCCAGCTGATTCCGACACCACCATGGCCGCTATCGCGATCGCCGGCTGCACTTGTGTCGCACCGCTGCTTCGTCGCGGCACCTCTTCCGCTCTTCCGCCGAGGTCTGCAGATGTCATCGTCGATAACAGTGATGTTTTGCAGCAATCTGGCCGCGTACCGCCACTGTCAGAGGCTGTCGCGATCGGCGGCTGCCTTTGTGTTGGGCTGCTACATCGCGGCGCCTGCCAGTCTGCTGTTCCGCTCGGCTCTGTCGATGACCCCGCTGGTGACTGCGATGACTCCTCGGGCTGCACAGCACGTTTTCTCCGCCGTTTGCTGAATTTGTGCAGTGTGCGGAACTTCCGAGCACGGTTCGGCATCTTGATCACAATCGCGGAACAAGAAAACCGGCGGAATGGCGTTGCCTGTGCGCGTCTTCGGCCGCCCGCGCTTGATCGCCAATGTTGCCAGTCCCCGCGCTCCAATCACAAGCCGTCGTTCAGTCATGTGATAGCTATGGACCAATGATACGGCGCGGTTCTTTCTCTTGCTTTTGCCCGGCAGTGCTCTCCCGTGGCACCATTGGAGGTTCGTTTATGGCGGGAAAGCAAGCCAAAAAGATGCTCTTTCAAATGAGACCAAGATGGCCGGGCTCCGGTGAGCAGTCAGGGCGTGCCAGACAGCGCAAAAAGGGCCCATTTTCGGCGTTTTCGTAAGCGAAAGCAAGTGTTCGATGAATAAAGACGGCATTTTTTTGCTCAACGACGCATCATTGTGAGCCAATTTTTTGCTGGCAGGTGCGCGATGGTATGAAGAAAACGAAAATCACAATATTGAAAAATCGATTTTTTTGTAGTTTTTTCGTCCTCAGGACCCGTGTCCCCCCTTAATAAGGAAGGCATTTTATTTGGCATTTTCGCTTCAACAAACTTTTCTAGAACGAAACTGGGACTGAATTGAAATTGGAACTGCCGAGTAGTCAAATTAGAAGGCCCTTCCAAAGCTGTGACGATCGTATCTCCGCTAGAACGAGATTTTTGAGAATGAAATCAAATTCAAAGCACCAATTTAGGCCACTGCAGTCCATAGCTAAGCGTGGTCATCACGCACCTGCGCGAGACTGCAGGGGATCACCGCAATCGCTGCCATTTTCTATGGTCTGTGTCCGTCCAAATGGCTATGCCAACGAAGAAGCGTAAATTTCTTTCTCTTGAGGAGAAGGCAGATATGATCGCCGAGGCAGAAAGCGGAAGGAAAAAATCTCGCAGTTTCACCATAAAAGCGAAGCATCGATTGCGATAGCAGATTAGTAGACAGCTATACAGCTATAGTTGTTTTATTATCCGTATAAACTTGTAAACATTCGCTTTGTAAACATTCTCTAACTAAATTACCGAGCATGGTGTCGCGCGCGCACAGGTAAACATGAACACCATCTCGCTCGATGACCGCGGAAACTCGGTGTCAACACGCTGGAGTGAGAAGGCGCGCCAATAGCAGCGAGCGAATTGACCTCCGTGCCATCTCACCCTTCACTGCGAACTAAATGTCGAAAGCACAGCTCACACGACTCTACCGGCACTAGTTGCAGTTTGCCCACATCGCAGATCGCTTTGAAGATGAGGTCCGAGCGGGCGCTCACTTTGTGCATGTCGCAGGTTTCTTTCAAGATAGCGCCCGAGCGGCCGTGCTGCAGCCGCTGTTGTCAACAAGATGCTAACGTCTCGTTGTCTGGGGAAAATGACAATCCGCTAGACACACTGACTCCGGCGACAGCTTTGAAAGTAATGGATCCTTTTCACCTCATCAGAAAAGTTATCAGAACCCACAACAAGGACACTGCGATGGCTCTTTCAACTGACTGCGAGACTCGCGTAACACCTTTGCTTACCGTGAAGCGTAAGAAATCCAGGCTGACCGACTTCTGGAAATAAAACTTCCGGTAAGCGCAAGCTTGTCAAGCTTGCCGACTTTGTCATGCTGTGAAATTGTGATAATTTAAACCGCTTTATTGCGACGGTGCATCTGCCACAAAATGAGTGTTTCGCGATCGGCCGGGCACGTGCGTTGGGTTAGGCGTCGGCTGCAATGTACGAAAAATGCTGTAACAGCGGCGCGAAATACATTCTCTTGTGAAGTTGACACTTTATCGACTGCCTTCGGTACGTCTCAACCTTTGCCTCCACACCATTGCGAAGATTTCCCGGACGATGGTTTCGGTTTTGTTCGCGGCTTGGCCGTTTAGCGTACGTATATGAACATACCAATTTTGCGTCAACGAAGTTCCGCCACAACGAAATGTTTCGTGTGTCCCGTGAATTTCGTTATAGCAGGACTCGACTGTATACTTGAGAATTAAATCTGCAATAAACTCCATATTTTTATTGAACAAAGTGGAAATAGACAAAATTGCCACCATTTGAGGCTACGGTGACAAGTGCCCCATCATCAAATTCCTTGGGTACATTTTTCTTTCGTTTTTGGGTTTCCTTTTTAATTCGGTTTCCACCTTCTTGGGTATTTACGCATGTGTTCACAATCTAGCTCTAGCTCCCTGAGGGAGCGTTTTTGCCAGAGTCTCTAGCGGCCACGGTGGTAGATGTGGAACACCCATTAAACTGCAGGCATCATGTAGTGCATGATCTTGTGAGCAGCCTAATATGACTTTTCAAGAATCAACACGACCTAATTAACGGTACCTTCTGCCCAACTGCAACTAAATTTTTGACCATGTACAAAGACCAGTTTCAGCAGATAATTTAGAAACACAGCAGCCTCTGTGCAAAATTTTACGCTTGAAATACGAGTGAATGCATCACAAAATGCTTGAAAAAATGTTTTTCACACAAAAACTGAAAAAAAAAAAAAAAAAACGCGTCCGCTGAAGGATAAATCCCAACATAAAAACGTAACTGTTTATTCGATTAGCAATGACAGCGGGCGAGCATACCGATGCTACGCTTGTCTCGGTAGCAAAGGAAAAAGGCAACTCTTTTAAGCCGGGCAGCCTGTTTTTGTAGCCAACATCGGTGACGCATACCTCGGATGACACTGCGGTGGTGCTGTGTTTTATCGGAAACGCAGTGCAGCGTGTAGCCGGGCTACGCTGGGCCGGACGATAACGAGGCAGAGGCTGCGCTGAAATATGTGTAGAGTGTCGCCACACTGCCATTACCACTCACCAGAAGTAACATATAACTTAAGCCATAGACAACCAGTGCCCGTGAATCAGCAGAATAAACAAATGCCAGAAATACATTCGGAACAATATAATTATTTGGAGACAATATCCCCCACCCCCCAAAAAAAATTTAATACTAAAAAAGTTGGCTTCACTACACTACTTTGAGTTCGTTTTTCTTTTTCAGCGCCAATAAAAAAAGAAAAGTTAATATTCCGCATGCAACTTTTGTGCCCTGTGAGAGAGTACATCCACGTTCAGGCCACCGGCCACTGTAGTAAATCGCAAACGTGAAGGTGGAAGATTATTTACGTCGACTTGCGTCTGTTGTCTGCCTAGTGAGATGTCTTATTCTATTGAGAAACTCCCCAATATCACTCTGGCTTTCTGGCTCCAAGTCTTCTTCCTCGGAGTCTCATTGATCAAAGCTACATTCATTAAATGCGCCGCCTTTTTGTTTGTTGCTAACTTTAAAGATGCTGCCGACAGGATTTCATCATTTTTGTGCAGCTTTATCTGTGCATAACAGAACCGACACAAGATGCACTCAGATTGTCTTTGGTGAAATAAGGTGGCCCTTTTCAACTAGCCCAGCTTGTCTACGGGAGGTAAATGGTTAAGCGAATATCAGCCAGATTCCATTGTTGTTAGCAGTAAGAACGGTTAAAATGTGAAAAGGAAAAACAATCCCCTATTTTCTACAAGGTGGTGCATTGACTGGAAAAGCTGTTTTGATGCACCAATGTGGCTTGCTTATTTCAATCAATCAGTCAATTTATTTGGCATTCATTACAGCCTCTGCACATAACGAACGTGAGGACAAGAACAAAAAGCTGTTAAGTAGCAGGTTGACATGATTCTTGCCCCTATCCTTAGTATCCTTGCCCCTATCCTTAGTAGTCAAAAAACAAAAGCACACACATAAATACATTGCATAAGCACACGTTTTAGTTCGCATGTATACCAATTTGGCGTAACTAAAGTAAATACAAAACCAGAATATTAGAGTACAAAGAACAATAAATACATAGAAAAAATATATGTCAATTACGAAATACACATTGTTTTAACAAAAGGCATTGCCTCGCAAAATATATAAACAATGCGATAATTTTGCACAAAGAAAGCAGGAAAAATACAAAATTTCTTATAATGAAAAATAAATCTATTTTTTATTTCAGATAATTAAGTGCAGGTTTGAATGCATTACAATTGTCATATATATAGTAAATGATGATTTTATTATATACAAAACAACATAACTATGCAAGTGTACAAAAATGTAAATATGCAAAAGCCTGTATCTCAAAAACGTAAAAGAAAACTCAAAAGATTCAAAATCAAAGCACACTACAGCCAATCAGTCATGCTACCTTTTATACAAAAAACACGCGATTGTTTCAAAGGCAGGTGTTCCAAAATATATTGCTTTATTGCACTCCTTGAAGTTTTTTCTATGTCAATGCCATCTCTTTCAATTTTACTGAGCAAGCTTGGTACGCTATATGATAATCTACTGAACCCATATGTGGTATGTGAAAAAGGCGACAGCCATTTTGCTTTTTCTCTAATGTTGTACGAGATAACTATGGGTGCAGTAAGGTTAGATAACTTACTGCACCCATAAATGTACGATTGTTGCATCAGAAATGTTTTTGGCATTTTAGAGTAAGGTTAAGATTATAAAAATGTTTCAGAAGGCAAATTTTAGGGGTGGAAAACAAAGCTCGAGTATGGGCATCATCCCGGACATTTGCTATATGGCTATATGCTATTTAATACGCTGTTCGAAGTGTCTTTTGAAGTAGTGACCAATGGAGGCCCCTTTGGGATAAAATGCGTTCAAGGCCAAAATCCCTTAAGCAATTTCACTAGGGCAATTAACTGACTGCTTACCGCAGTAAAAAGTTGCTGGAACTAACTACAAAAGAGTAAGACTGCCATTGAAGTCTCCGAAAACTCGCTAAACTTAGTAGCTTTCTAGCCGAGTTATAAACACAACCCAGCATTGCTGAGGTGTCACAGTTAAGAAACTTGCACAGGTGGCCGCGGTTAACTTGAAATGCGTCGACAAAGTACCTGTAGCCTGTTGTGCTGGCAACGGTCTGACAGGTGCGACTGCGTCTTCGGTGTCAGTGTCGCCCCCGTGGTCAGGCGAGCAGTTGCCATTCATGGTACAGATGCGGTCCAGGAGTGTTTGCTCACGCATCTGGAACTCATTCAGGCGCCCCGTCAGGTCCTGGTACTCCTGTACAGAAGTTTATTACCACATAAGTTAAATACACTGCCACCTAGTTTTGGAATTGACTTGGGTTGTCCTCGTGAATGGTTATGTCCACATCCTGCCCCCTCTTTTCACTTTTTGAAACTGCTGCAAGTTTATGTAACCTCTATCGTGGATTCAAATGCAGTGCTTGGAGAAATACGTGTGTCTTCTCATCTACGGGTCAAATGTCTCGCACACGACTCGTCGCATATTCTAGCGTAATCGCTGGTGCTCACATATTCCCATTGCACACACAATCTCATTAAACAAGGCTCCCTCACTATAGAATCGGCAACAACATTTGAAGCAGTAACATTGTAACAGTTTTTTGCCAGTGAAAAACAGTTACAGTATAGTGCGGAATATAGATAGAGGTTTTTTCAAAAAAATATTAGTAAAAAGTCACCCCTCGACTTATATACCGGTCCTTGGCACAACCTCGTACGTCGTCTGGCAACATCCGCTGACTTTTTGGCATCCGCACCGTTAGCGCCTCCACGTTGACTGACACTGTTCGAATGACACCATCTTCCCTTTTTGTGCAGCTATTGTTCCTCGAGTTGCTAATTTCGTGACCACTTGCAAAATGAGTACTGGTACTTGACGACAGTTCGCCAAGGCGTTTAAGATGAAGGTGATCGAATACACTGAAGTTAACGGGAACATATTTGCCCAACGTCACTTTGGCGTCTCCGAAAAAAGCGTCTGATACTAGCGGATGCAGAAAGGCAAGTTTCTGCATGCAACACGCAGAAGACGTCCCTTTGCGGGCGCCGCGTGGTGCACCCTGAGCCCGAAGACAAGGTGGCAAATTTCGTGGGCGAGCATCGTGCCAGATCTTGGGCAGTGACAGCGGAACTTATCCTCATCAAAGCTATCGAGCTTGCCCACGAATCCGGACTAACGAGAGAGCAGTTTAAGGGCTCCATTTACTGAGTTCGCCGCTTCATGCGACGCAAAGGTTTCACACTTTGCCGGCGCACATTAGTCTGCCAGAAGCTGCCAGAGGCATACGAGGGCAAGCTGGTCGAATTCCAGCACTGTCATCCGTCTGCGGCAGCAGCATGGTTACATGCTGGGACAGATCGGCAACGCCGATGAAACGCCGGTGTGGTTCGATGTGCCGTCGTCCACCACAGTGTGCGAACGTGGCGCGAAGGAAGTCAAGCTGCTTTTGATGGGGAACGAGCATTCAGGCTTCACGGTGATGCTCATCTGCACTGCAGACGAACGAGGCATTCCTGCAGGATGTTATTCGCGTGAACGAAGAAGGCTATATCGACAAGGCCCTCGTGGTCAAATGGATCCAAACGGTCTAGAATCGGCGGCCCGGTGCACTCCTGCGGTGTCTGAGCATGCTCGTCTTGGATGCGTTTCGCGGGCACTTGAACGCAGGTGTGAAGCAGGCGCTCCGCGACGAGAGGACGGAGCTCGCCGTCATTCCGGGAGGCATGACCTCGACCCTTCAGCCGCTCGATGTCGTGCTCAACAAGCCCTTTAAAGACCTTGTTCGCGATCAGTGGATGGCCGGCGACAGCCCAAAGACCCCAACCGGCTGGCTGCACAGGCTGCCCCGCGCCACTGTGGCTGCAGGGGTGTCGCAGGCTTGGTGCTCGCTGCATGACGATATGGTGGTGTGGGCGTTCAAGAAATGCTGCATCGGCAACTCCTTGGACGGCACCGAGGACGACTTGTGGTGGGACGCAGCCAGTGAGAAGCAGATGTCTTCGGACTAGAGTTCAGAAAGCTCAAATGAATGAGCAGTGATGGCACCGTGAATAAGACCAAGTTCTGTGCCTAGTAATCTTTATGTTGACTTCTTTGCTTCAAGTTAAGGGGGTCGACTTATATTCCGTCTCGACCTATATTCCGCATTATACAGTACTGGAAAAAGATAAACAAGTGTGTAAATATTCCCAACTAAGCAGAATTTCATCAAAGGAACCTCTGACTGATGATTAATGACGAAAGTTGCTAAAAAAATATTTAAGTGCTAACTCAACTGTGCCATGGACTAGCTGGGTTTGTCAGCATGTTTCTGGCAAGAACGATCAAGGATGAACTTAGCATGTCAATGACACTTTCTTGAGACATTGTATGCTCAAGATATGATCTACATTGTTTTTTTAACTATTTCACAGTAAAATACTTGCCATTTTTAGACAGAATTCAGGATACTAGCATGGCACAAAAGAGTTGAAGACAGTGCTGGCTTTCAGCACAGCGCTTTGTTGTACTGTCATCAACATGACATGCTCTGTTGTTCTTAAGTCCTTTGTGACATTCTATAAGCACTGCAGACATTGCCCATTGGGGAGCGCAAGACTGCGTCTCTGCCGAGTGGCTTACGACTCCCATCTGTGCACTCAGAAAGTAATTATTGCTGCAACAGGCTGCCTTTTTAATTCTGCATTTTCAACACCAACAATGTGGTATTTTTTAACGTTTCTTCACCTCAAGTAAACAGTAAGGCCTGGAAAGCTCAGGTGAGTTGTGCTCGGAGCTTCAACACGTTCGCAAGAAAATTGTCAGCTTCCGGTGACCTCTCGAAGGCATGCGGCTCAACATAACGCTTTGCTGCTGGCACCTTCTTCCATGATGAGCCAGCGATTATGCACCGCATGGAAAATAACAAAAGCACGCTTGACTTCTAAGAAATGTTATGCTTCACATAAATGTGTGCCCGCCATGGTTGCTTGGTGGCTGAGCCTCTGTCAAGCTGTCTACACAGCTTTTAGGCCAGGTAGCCATCCAGTACTATCTGGTGAATAAACTGAACGAATAAATGGATGAATGGCGTTGCGTTGCTAAGCACGAGGTCCTGGCCTTAGCGGCTGAATTTCGATGTGGGCGAAATGCAAAAACGCCTGTGTACTGTGCATTGGGGGCCCATTCCCCAGGCGGTCAAATTAATCCAGAGTCCCCGGCGTGCCCCGTAATCAAATTGTGGTTTCAGCACGTAGAATCCCAGAATATATTGACACGTATACATGTTTATCTTTCACCGGTGGCTGCTTTCCACCAGCTAACAAATGTTAAACGTTATCGCTCGGCGCAGGTCGCGCCTGCATCGGAAGCTTCTCGAACGTTATCGATGCTTCTATCCGTCGTCTGTGGTCACCGACGCTCATGTTCTCTGATTGTATGAGCGACGCGAATTGTCTAGAACTTTCTAGAAGACACGTGGGCACCAGGGATTAATCTGGAACATTCGATGACTCACGTATAAAAGCCGACGCGTTTCGCCGCTGATGAAATTTTCGACGAGCGCCGAGTGTGTTCGCTGCTATCGTTGTGCTTTGAGTGTAGACCAGAGTGGCAAGATGGCCTTGTTGGTTCATCATTAAGGTTCATCCTGTGTGTTCGTACGTCTCCTTCTTTGTCCTCATCCTTACTAAGCGCTGAAATACTGCCTTTGAGTGTAGCTTGCTTTTGTGGGCACAGGTTCGCCCAATAAACAACCAGTTTCGTCATACACGGTTTTACGACTGTTTTCTTTACCGTCACTACTACGTGACATCTGGTGGAGGTGCTGAGCCACTGACGTACCTCACGAAGGCCGACGTCGAGTTCAAGTGGGAGACGGCGCAAGTCGAAGCATTTGAAGAACTGAAGCGACGCCTGCAATCGCCGCCCATAATTGCGCATTTCGACGAAAACGCCGATACCGAAGTCTACACCGACACAAGCAGCGTAGGACTCGGCACCGTGCTTGTGCAGAGGACTGACTGAATAGAAAGGGTCGTAAGTTACGCTAGCCGGTCGCTATCGAAGGCAGAAGCAAATTATTCCACAACAGAAAAGGAGTGCCTCGCCATCATCTGGGCTACATCAAAGTTTCGCCCCTACCTCTATGGCAGGCCTTTTAAAGTTGTGAGCGACCACCACGCCTTGTGTTGGCTAGCTAACTTGAAGGATCCTTCAGGTCGCCTCGCACGATGGAGTCTTAGACTTCAAGCATTCGACATCACCGTCGTTTACAAGTCTGGGCGAAAGCACTCTGATGCCGACTGCTTGTCTCGCGCCCTCGTCGAACCGCCGCCACAAGATGACCAGGATGACGACACTTTCTTGGGACCCATCAGCGCCGACGAATTCGCCGAACAACAGCGAGCCGACCCGAAACTAAGGAGCCTTGTAGACTACCTGGAAGGCAAGACCGTCATTGTGCCGAAGGTGTTCAGGCGAGGATTGGCGTCGTTTTTCTTGCAAAACGACATTCTCCTAAAGAAGAACTTCTCGCCTCTCCGAGCCAACTACCTCTTCGTGGTACCCTCAGCATTGCGTCCAGAGGTTCTGCAAGCCCTCCATGACGACCCAACGGCTGGACATCTCGGTTTTTCGCGCACTCTCGCGAGGATACAAGAAAAATACTACTGGCCTCGCCTCTCTGCCGACGTCGCCCATTACGTAAGGACATGCCGAGACTGTCAGCGACGCAAAACACCGCCGACAAGGCCAGCCGGACTTCTACAGCCAATCGAGCCACCTCGCCGACCGTTCCAGCAGATCGGGATGGACTTACTTGGGCCTTTTCCGACGTCGACGTCCGGGAATAAATGGATCGTCGTTGCTACGGACTACCTCACCCGCTACGCCGAAACAAAAGCCTTGCCGAAAGGCAGTGCCGCCGAGGTAGCCCGATTCTTCGTTGAGAACATTCTCCTGCGTCACGGTGCTCCAGAAGTCCTCATCACCGACAGGGGCACGGCCTTTACGGCAGAACTAACTCAAGCCATCCTGCGGTACAGCCAGACAAGCCATCGCCGCACCACCGCCTACCACCCGCAGACGAATGGCCTCACCGAGCGCCTAAATAAGACCATCGCCGACATGCTGGCAATGTACGTCGACGTCGAACACAAGACGTGGGATGCCATCCTTCCGTACGTGACCTTCGCATACAACACGGCCGTGCAAGAAACGACGCACATGGCGCCGTTCAACCTGGTCTACGGAAGGAACGCGGCAACGACGCTTGACGCCATGCTACCAGACATCGCTGACGAAGAAAATGTCGACGTTGCCACTTATTTGCAGCGTGCCGAAGAAGGTCGACAGCTCGCCCGCCTGCGCATCAAGAACCAGCAGAGGACCGACAGCCGACACTACAATCTTCGACGACGCTACGTCGAGTACCAGCCCGGCGACCGTGTTTGGGTCTGGACTCCGATTCGCCGACGAGGACTTAGCGAGAAACTGTTGCGTCGCTATTTCGGACCATATAAGATAATCCGACGTATTGGCGCACTGGACTATGAGGTCGTGCCAGACGGCATTTCGCAATCACAGCGGCGCCGGGCACGACTTGAAGTCATCCACGTGGTGTGTCGCCCGCTGACGAGCTTGGCTACTTTGTTACTTAGTTTTTTTTCTTTATTACGCGTCGTTTTGTTTTCGCTTTCACGTTTGTTTGTAACATCGGGACGATGTTTTTTTTAAAGGGGAGGGTATTGACATGTATACATGTTTATCTTTCACCGGTGGCCACTTTCCACCGGCTAACAAATGTTAAACGCTATCGCTCGGCGCAGGTCGTGCCTGCATCGGAAGCTTCTCGAACGTTATCGATGCTTCTATCGGTCGTGTATGGTCACCGACGCTCATGTAATCTGATTGTATGAGCGACGCGAATTGTCTAGAACTTTCTAGAAGACACGCGGGCACCAGGGATTAATCTGGAACATTCGATGACTCACGTACAAAAGCCGACGCGTTTCGCCGCTGATGAGATTTTCGACGATCGCCGACTGTGTTCACCACTATCGTTGTGCTTTGAGTGTAGCTTGCTTTTGTGGGCACAGGTTCGCCCAATAAACAACCAGTTTCGTCATACACAGTTTTACGACTGTTTTCTTTACCGTCACTACTACAAGACAATATAAATTCATATAACTGTTTCTGTGGTCTTCAAATCAAGAACATAAGAAAGTAATTATTGACAGTAAAGAATAGAAAATAAACTGCTGATAATGCAACCAGTAATAAAAAAATTTGAAACATTTGGTAGTTTTCTAAAAAAAGACTGTTGGCATGGAAAGAGTTCCTTAAGCTCATTAAGAGGAAGCTTTAGCTTGGGGGCTCCTCTCTAAATACATAGAAAAGGAGAAACTATTTTTTATTGGTGACCACAACACTGAATTTGATGAGGTTTGTTGCATTTAAAAGAAAAAGTTAAAATCTAGTGAATGTTGAAAGGGAAATTCTCACTTAGGCATAAGTGAGAATTCAAGTGAGAATTCACATAAATACTGTTGAAAATGACAAAATTTCAGAAAACGAAACTATCACATTTACAACTAACCCATCAATGAAAAGTGATATTCCAATTCTGTAAACTGCACCCACTAACACATCTAAAGTGTACAAGACTGTTGTAATTTACACTCCTGTAAAATAAATAATCGATTATTATGTCAGGCAAAACACCCGTTAACACTAACAAATAAACGACAGCAGCAAGTTAATAATGTATACCGAATTTGTGCTCTTTAGGTGCTCTAATGGATAGAACTGCGATGTCTGTATTTGGTGAAGAGCTATGAATTTGCAAACTTCGGGCTTCCATATTTTTAAACTTACTGAGAAGAGGTTTATTGGCGGTGTCCTTCAAGGACGCTACGAGTTCTAAGAACGGCGAGGAACACTAACAAATAAACGACAGCAGCAAGTTAATAATGTATACCGAATTTGTGCTCTTTAGGTGCTCTAACGGATAGAACTGCGATGTCTGTATTTGGTGAAGAGCTATGAATTTGCAAACTTCGGGCTTCCATATTTTTAAACTTACTGAGAAGAGGTTTATTGGCGGTGTCCTTCAACGACACTACGAGTTCTAAGAACGGCGAGGCAGCATGGAGCACCGTCTCCAAAAACACCAGCGACCAACAGCGCGAGCAGAGCGGGTCGAGCGTTGGCGATGCCACTGGACGGAGGCGCGTCTTCTTCACAATCGCCCCCGCAGAAAAAGAGCCATCCTGGCGACCTAAGAGGTTGTTGGCAGAGGGTCATGGTAGGGCTTGAGACGCGCCTTGTGGACGAGGACGTCCACGCCGGCGCATGTCGTCAGATGGAGAAAGTGGCTTGATGAGAAAATTCACCGGGGATGTTCGCTCCAAGACGCGGTAAGGCCCTTCGTACTTTGGAACGAGTTTTGAGGAAAGGCCTGAAGTTTGGCAAGGAACAGCCAGCCATACAAGAGACCCTGGGGCATACGTGGGACTGGGCAGTGAGTCGGCGCGTCCTTCCTTCTGGCGCTGTTGTTCTTGTGACGTAAAGGTGCGCGCGAGCTGGCGGCACTCTTCGGCTTGTCGGGCAGCTTCGTACACAGGTGCGCACTCGGAAGCGTCAGGACGGCATGGAAGGAGAGTGTCGATGGTATGCAATGGCTCCCGTCCATATATAAGGAAGAAAAGGTGAAAATCCCGTTGTAGCTTGTATCGCGGTGTTGTATGCGAACGTTACAAACAGAAGTACGCGGTCCCAATTCCCATGTTCAGATGCCACATACATCGCGAGCATATCACCGAGAGTGCGGTTAAACCATTCCGTGAGCCCGTTAGTTTGCGGATGGTAAGCCGTGCTCGTTCGATGAATAATGTGGCATTCCGAAAGCCGACCTCCGAGAGGAAGGCGCGACCTCTATCACTCAGAAGTTCTCGAGGTGCGCCATGTCGAAGGACGAAGCAATGCAGGACGAAAGAGGCTATATCCCGCGCTGTAGCATTCGGTAGAGCAGCAGTTTCGGCGTAGTGTGTCAAATGGTCTACAGCAACTGTGATCCATCGATTGCCATCCGGTGTCATGGGAAGCGGGCCGTAGAGGTCAATGCCTACGCGATCGAAGGGTTTGGCAGGGCACAGAAGCGGCTGCAAGGCGCCAGAAGCACGTAAAGGTGGTAATTTTCGACGTTGACAGTCAGGGCAGCACTGAACAAACTTTCGTACAAAAGTGTACATTCCCCGCCAGTAGTAGCGATGGCTTATACGTTCGTAAGTCTTAAATACTCCGGCGTGGCCACATTGCGGATCGTCGTGAAAAGAGGCACAGATTTGGGATCTTAAGCTGCGGGGAATCACTAGTAGCCATCTACGGCCTTCGGGAGCGTAGTTGCGTCGGTGAAGCAGCTGATCACGAATGGCGAAATGAACAGCTGGGCGTCGGAGGGATCAGGATACAGGAGTGGTCGACGATCCAGAAAGATAGGCAAAATAAAAGCGATCCACGGGTCACGGCGTTGTTCGGTGCCAATCGAGTCAAGGTCAAGAGATGACAGGGGGTGAGCGCAAGTGGTTCCGCATGCCGAGTCGGGAGGTAGAGGTGAACGGGACAGGGCATCTGCGTCAGTGTGCTTGCGTCCACAGCGGTAGACGATGCGAATATCGTACTTCTGGATTCGGAGTGCCCAGCGTGCTAAGCGGCCAGATGGATCTTTCAATGTGGCGAGCCAACAAAGCGCGTGGTGATCCGTTACCAGATCAAATGGGCGGCCGATAAGTATGGGCGGAACTTGCCAAGCGCCCACACCAGAGCCAAGCACTCTTTTTCAGTTACGCTGTAATTGGCCTCTGCTTTGGTCAGCGTACGACTCGCATAGGCGACCACGTATTCTGAGTAGCCGGGCTTGCGTTGCACGAGGACGGCGCCAAGACCGAACCCGCTGGCGTCTATATGCACCTCAGTTGCAGCTGTTGGATTGAAATGGCGAATAGGTGGAGAGGTAAGAAGACGACGCAGTGTAGCAAACGCGGCGTCGCATGCAGGAGACCAGGAGGAGAGGTCCACGCCACCGCGTAGGAGCTGGGTAAAGGGCGACACGATCGATGCGAAATTGCGGACAAAGCGCTGGAAATATGAGCACAGGCCCACAAAACTGTGTAGTTCTTTGACGTTAGTGCTTCGGGAACTGAGCGACTGCATGAAGTTTCGAGGGGTCCGGTAGAACGCCTTGCTTGGACACAGTGTGGCCCAAGATGGTCAGCTCCCCCGCAGCGAAACGGCACTTCTTGAGTTTCAGTTGCAGACCAGTGTTGGTGAGACACGTCAAAACATGTCGAAGGCGAAGTAGGTGGGTCAGAAAGTCAGGCGAGAAAACCGCGACATCGTCGAGGTAAGAAAGACACATAGACCACTTGAGGCCACGCAGCGTATTGTCCATGAGTCGTTCAAACATGGCAGGCGCGTTGGAAAGCCCAAAGGGCATCACGTTGAATTCGTATAGGCCGTCAGGGGTAATAAACGCCGTTTTCTGGCGACCGGCTTCAGCCATTGGAACCTGCCAGTAGCCAGAACGCAAGTCTAGGGACGAAAAGAATTCCGCACCCTAAAGGCTGTCAAGGATGTCGTCGATGCACGGCAAAGGATAGACGTCCTTGCGCGTGACCTTATTCAATCGACGGTAATCAACGCAAAAGCAGACAGACCCGTCCTTCTTGCGAACGAGAACAACAGGAGATGCCCAGGGACTGTGAGATGGTTGGATAATGCCACGGCGTAGCATATCGTTGACTTGGTCGTTGATGACGCAACGCTCATCGGCGGAGACGCGGTACAGTCGTTGACGCAACAGCTGTTGCAAGCCCATGTCAATGTAGTGCTGCACTTCCGACGTTCGGCCCAATTGCGGCTGAGACACATCGAAGGAATCTCTGAAGTGGTGTAGAAGCTGAAGAAGCTCGGAGAGTTCGGCAGGGGTTAGTGTAGTGGCGATGGAACCGGAAAACATGTTACTCGACGACTCATCATGCGTTGAAAGGGCGAAGAGTCCGTCCGAGTCAAGATGGAAAGATTCGTCTGGCATGGTAACAAAGTATGAAGAGTCAAGCTGTTCGACGCGGCCGAGACATTCGCTGACAAGCAACGTAACCGATGCAGAAAGCGGATTGTACACAAAAATATTGCTGATGCCGGCAGCGATGTCAAGCGTTGCAAAAGGCAGTGGAACGGCTTTGCGACTCAAAGATGTCAGATGGCGTAAAGAAGACCGTCGCATCGGTGACGGCATCGCAGACGACCGGGACAAGGGCAAAAGAGCCAGGTGGAATGTCGGTGTCCTCACCTCACGCACGACCAGTTTAGGAGGCTGATCAAGAGCGTCGTGGGATGGTGCGTCACACAGCGGCGAAAATTCAACTTCAGCTCGTGCGCAGTCGACGACGGCATTATGACGGGACAAGAAGTCCCACCCCAGGATGACGTCATGTGAGCAGGCAGGAAGAACAATAAACTCGACAATGTACAAAACGCCTTGTAAAAGCACACGGGCAGTACAAGCTGCGAGAGGTGTCACGTGCTGTGCGCTTGCCGTGCGAAGCGACACTCCAGACAGCGGCGTGGCCACCTTGCACAGCGCACGGCAGTTTGGCGGCTATAACAGAAACGGCGGCGCCAGTGTCCACAAGCGCAAAAGTAGAAGTACCTTCGACAGATATTGCGACCATGTTAGCAGGAAAAGAGCGAGGAATTGGGCAGTTCGAAGATGGCTCAGTTCTTGCCTCGCGAACTGCGGTGCTTAGTTTTCCTGGTCGGAGGGTGTGGGTCGGCAACGCATTGGGGAGAGCGATCGTCGACGAGGAGATGGGGATCGGCGCGACGGAAATTCAGGGAGGTCAGAAGAAACGTAGCGCTGGGAGGGACCCGGGGTTGATGGGTGCATGGGCTGACTGCCATACTGGAACGGCCGGGCAGCGGCGTCGGGAGTTGGAAGGCGACGGCGGCAATAGCGAGCGACGTGTCCAGGCGTGCAGCAGGCGTAACAGATGGGATGATTGTCAGGCGTCCGCCATCGATTGCTGTCTCTCGGCCCGGCCCAAGAAGCAGTAGGAGCGGCGGGAGGTGCAGACTGTTGCAGGATCGAGAAAGGCGGCTGGGGAGGCCTACGCACTACCTGCGCATAGGTAGGAGGCACGGCAACAGGCTGCACTGCCTGCGCATAGGTAGGAGGCACGGCAACAGGCTGCACTGCCTGCACATACGTAAGAGGCGCGGCGACAGGCTGCACTATCTGCGTATAGGGAAGAGGCACGGCCACAGGTGGCTGGTGGTGGGCGACGGGAACAGCTTGTGCGACCTCTTCGGCAATGACAGTACGGAGCGTCGAAGGCAGACGACTGGATGGCTCCTGAGTGAAGGGGACCAAGGAAAGTTGACGGGCAACCTCCTCGCACACGAAGTCCTGAATCTGCTGAAGCAGTGGAGAGTGGTCGGAAACGGCAACCAGACTCGCTAGCGAGTCGGCGGTAGACAGAGCCTGCCGAGTCAGGGTGCGTTGCTTCTTCAGCTCTTCGTAGCTCTGGCATAGTGCGACTACTTCAGAAACGGTGCGCGGACTCCTGGCCAAAAGCATCTGGAATGCGCCGTCATCGATGCCTTTGAGGATGTGCTGAACTTTATCAGCTTCGGGCATGGCGGTGTTGACACGTTTACAAAGGTCGACGACGTCTTCAATGTAGCTAGTGAAATTTTCACCAGTCTGCTGTGCACGGGCTCGCAAGCGCTGTTCAGCGCGTAATTTGCGCACAGCAGGTCAACCAAACACTTGAGTGAAAGACGTCTTGAAAGTTGACCATGTCGGGATGTCGACCTCGTGGTTATGAAACCAGAGTTGCGCAATGCCAGTAAGACAAAATATGACGTTGGTCAACTTCGCGACGTCGCCCCACTTGTTATGCGCGCTCACCCGTTCATACGACGTAAACCAGTCCTCCACGTCTGTTTCATCTGTACTGCTGAAGACCTTCGGCTCACGTTGCCGAGGAGCCCCGGTGCAGATGACGGGCTGGGGCGCAGGCGCTGGCGGGTCGGTGTTGTCGGTCATGATGGGCGGAAGCGTTCGGGTTCGAAGCTCCAGGGTGCAAGCGGCGGGGGAAATCCAGCAACCTCCACCAATTGAGAAGAGGTTTATTGGCGGTGTCCTACAAGGACGCTACGAGTTCTAAGAACGGCGAGGCAGCGTGGAGCACCGTCTCCAAAAACACCAGCAACCAACAGCGCGAGCAGAGCGGGCCGAGCGTTGGCTATGCCACTGGATGGAGGCGCGTCTTCTTCTTCACATTACTACTTTTTTTTAAATCCTTGTGAAACATTCCACACCCTAAATCAATATTTCGCTACCTAAAGACTAGAATTTAACTTTTTCAAATTCAACAAATTTCATTAAGATCGGCCCAGGGGTTATCTCAGAAAAGCATTTTTATGTTTTACATGTATTTGAAAAGGCTGCATCGGAGTCGAGTGGCCCAAGCCCATCTGCACAACAGCTCAGACGGTGCATCACTCGACACCGCTCCAAGTGTGATCGTCGTTGATGCAGCACAGTTCAACTTTCTCGCTGTCAGGTTTGGCATCATTCTCTTTTTCCACGTCCATCCGCCATCCATGCAAATTTGACTGAAGGTGGGCGGTCAATGCAACAGCCACATCTGACATTTTCACCCATCGTCCTAACCTAGTCTTGTGACTTGCTGCTCAAAGCCACGAGAAGAAACAAATGTGCATGTGTACGCAACGAAAGGACGTCATGCCACAGAGATGGTGGCCGACAACGATGTTGATGCCTTCTTTCAATTGTCAGCTCTCCGAGTGTTGTGCGACAGTTGAGCGCCACACTGCAACTTTAGTTGCCCACAGTCAAAGCACCGCTGTGATGAATATTCACGGCTTGCAGATGTGATAACAGGCTGTTGTACAAAGCTCGCTGCTGATTCAGAAAAGTGGTGACTTTGGCCAGTTGCTTAAATTTGAGCTCGTCCAGCAGCTGTTAAAATATTCCCACTCAAAACTTCAGCACGAAGCCAGGAAAGTGTAGAAGGGGCAAAACTGCAAGCAAAAGGAACGTTTGCTGCCGGAACTGCACCTTTTCTTCATGAAGTAGATGAACTGCTTCACTCTATGGCTTCCACAGTTGTGTTTCCCCAAAAATATTGGTAAAATGTGCATTCTAAATCTCTTTTGACATCAACTTTTTTTTTTGTAGTTACATGGACTCTTTGTAGTCTTTCGTTTCACGTTCTTGGCTTCGAAAATTTGTTTAGTATTTATCAATGATTTTTCTTGTACCTATGCATTTGGGAACACCAATTAGGTTTCTACAATTTATAATGCTGCACTATATGCTGAAGGGTTGCCTACGGCGAGAATTTTTTTGTCTTAGACCCCCATAAGAGGTTATTTTCCCCATAGTAACAAAAGAGTTAATTAGACGAGTTCCAATGTACTTTGTAAAATGCTTATATTGCGAGTGAATACACTGTCTGTAACAATTTGTAAAAGCAATTGTGTGCAACAAATCGTTTATACACTCACTATTGCTGCAAAGTAAAGGGCAGCTGTCGACCTCAATAGCTCCTTGTGGCTTTCTAGTACAGGAGAATAAATGAAGTTGAATCTTCGTGGCCCCCCCGAGTACATTTATTTATGTGTGTACCCTATATCACCTGCACACTTGAAATTTACACCACCTATGCCTTGACAAGTTCCATGTGTCTTTGTAAATCACGTTGAGTAGCACTGACAATTGGGCGAGTTGGTACAGATGCATGGCTTCAGAACGGCGCAACAAGGAAGACGAAAAGACGAAAGATCACACGAACACAAGCGCCGACTCACAACTGAAGTTTATTCCATATCACAGAGCAGATTTATACACACACGTGGTCACACACAACGCAAAAAGAACCAAAAAACCAGAACATGTTAACCATTCAGGTACAGGATTTCTTTATCCTGTAGCGCAATAGAGGGACAGCTGATACAAGACTGTTTTTGATTTTGAATGTTCCATGCTTCGATTACTTCCCAAGTCGTCTTATCATGATGCCTTGAAATAATGCTTGTGAGGTGTCAGAAGTGTGGCTGCACGCCTCAGTTTAACCTCACAAGCATTATTTCAAGGCATCATGATAAGACGACTCGGGAAGTAATGGAAGCATGGAACATTCAAAATAAAAAACAGTCTTGTATCAGCTGTCCCTCTATTGCGCTACAGGATAAAGAAATCCTGTACCTGAATGGTTAACATGTTCTGGTTTTTGGTTGTTATTTTTGCATTGTCTGTGGCCACGTGTGTGTATAAATCTGCTCTGTGATATGGAATAGATGTTAGTTGTGAGTCGGCGCTTGTGTTCGTGTGATCTTTCGTCTTTTCGTCTTCCTTGTTGCGCCGTTCTGAAGCCATGCGTCTTTGTAAAGCTTTTTCTACAACTACTGCTTTAGTCCATGCTGCCATTACTAGTCCAATAATTTCTTGCAACTCCTTATCGCCCTGCATTTCTTTAGCTACTCCACAATGTTCTGCAGTGTACCCACTTTATTCCAAGTTCCAATCCACTGTGACTGACTTGTCCAGTCCATACTGATCTTAGTCTTTTTGAAAAACATTTTGGGACGTCCTGTTGTATATTATTTGTTGCGACTACCAGCCTTCATAATTTCACCTGCATATCATACACAACACTCTCGGTAGCCTTCAGAGTGTCATCCTGATTAGTCATTGAATTCTACAGCAATTGAATTGAAATCAAGACAGCGTGACGAATGAACAAACACAACAGGCTCAACTCGCAGTGCTTGTTTAGGGTGACAATTTTCAATTCAGGCAATGACACAAAGCCAGGATTAGTTTTGTCCAATGGAAGGAACACTGGCTCACCAGTATGTACATGGATGGAGGATGCTGGTAGGCCGAGAACTTGGCATTGAGTGCCTCCAGGTTTTCTTTGGTCAGGCGGATCATGCTGCGGATGTTCCTCAGCTGCAGGCACAAGAGGAAACAAGAAGCTCAATGCGCACAGACCAAGAGGCACAAAACGCAAGCAAATTAGGAAAAAAACATTACATATCGCATGTGCAGTCACTTCATTCACATATTGTGCATCAAGCTAAAGAAAAATTGTTGCTCAGTTTTAGCAGAGCATGACATCAGTAAATGAGCACACAAAAAGTGCAAAGGTACTACAAACACAATCGTCACCTAATGAGTGATGGAAAGAAAAAATATGACTTTCAACTTCTAGAAACTTATTACACTGTGCAAGGCAACCTCACCATGGTGACACATGAAACAAAAATAGACATGATGCACTAAGATTGTCTGAAAAAAAAATATTTTTCAAATAATAAAAAGTTGGACCACCTCGGAAAAGAATCGTCACAAGCCTTTGACCGATCAGCTGTCACTCCCGTAGAGCTGTACATTTCAATCAAATAAATCTACTCTACTTATGGGCAACCTGAGAGCGCTAACGTCCGCGTGTGTATTTCTAACATCACACCTTTATCCCCCACCCCAGTGTAGGGTAGTAAACCGGAAACTCACTTCTGGTTAACCTCCCTGCCTTTCCTCTCTCACTTGCTCTCTCTAACATCACACCATGCTTTTACTATGCTATAAAGGATTGGAAGCTGCGTACATCATAAAGGAAATAAAGCCACAAATTGTTTATCTAAACATTAGTCTTTCCCTCTTATCACAGAACTTTTCATTTTCACAAATTCTTACTTTAAGTTCATGCATTCTTCTTAGCTATAAATGGAAACAAAGAAGGTGTAAACATCTTTCACATACTGCGTACCACCCACCAAGGCCCATTAGTAAAAATCAACTAGAAAAATGATTGGCTCAAACAAAATGCTTCACCATGGTTGCCGATGCAACAGGCTACAATTAGTACTTCTCTGGCAACTGTGTGATAGTGGCACCTGCTCTTCTGTCAGCCTTGTGCTTTTCTCGCTGTGCAATTGACCTAGCTCACTACTTCAAATCATCAGCTGTTCCACTCCGGCTTAATGTTCAAGCTCAAGAACTTGCTACGGGAGAACCGAACAAGATATCGTAGTGAAAATTTCAAAAATTTGAGAAAGGTTTGCGTAGGTACTAGAGGAAGTCTGTTGATCAAAGGGTGGTAGTAATTACAAAGAAACAGAAAATTAACTGAACTGGTAGCACAAGAGTGTTTCTTGTACATGATCACTGCGAGAAACAGGAAACACTCTAGTAGTCTCTCTGGATGCTCATGGCTGTTTCAAAATGTTACTAAAAATAATAAAAGTACTTAAATTTAGGCTCCCTGAAACACTTTTCTAACTAATCACAGAATGGCCTCACTAATAAAGAACATTGCCTTATGAATCATCTTTTTTTCAAATGCTTCAATTATAACCCAAAAGTTGAGCTTCTTACACGTTGCATTTACAGTACACAGCACTATCTCAGAGGCCATGCAGCTGCTGTCTTTTCGAGACCACAGGCATATTTTTAATTTATCTCGAGATTAGGAAAAATAGTGTTACTTGCAATCATGAAATCAGCCAATAGCTGTTGGTGGGCTTCGCTGCTTGCAATGACGACATTGTGATGGCGAAAATAATTTTACTGTTTTTGACACAGGATTGTACTGCATGCAGTACTTTTGCATTTTCCCCCCCCTGCGGGATAACAACTGATAAACCAGATTTCCATCTTATTTTAATTTTTTATAAGTCCTTATATCTTGGTTCCACATTCTTATTTGTCCTCTGTAGTCATAAACATAAAGGCAGTTTCAATTTTGTTGTGGTTCTACGTCTGTTACAGGCCTTGACCGTTCACAGTACCTCTATCTGTATAACTACTACACCTTGTAGTAAATCACGACATTATAGGAATGAAAATAATATTTATGTGCACATACAGAAACCAGCCGCTGCAGCAAAGCAGGTTCTCCCAGCTTCACGTAAGTATGGGAGCTGAAACTGTCTTTGCTCAGTTTCACGAATCTGCTATACTTCCCCGGTAGTTTTCTTTTACAAGTAAATCACCACCGACATGACTAAACAAACTTGACTGTGCACCTGAGAATACCCACATGCTCCTGTTCGAAGTCAGTTCAAGCTAAGACAACTACAATTCTGGACTGAATTGGGTGACACCCAGGCCAGAGCTACCTTTGTTTATTCCATAATAGTTTGGGCCATACTTACCCCAAGCAGGTGTGGCCTTAGAATAATTAAAAAAAGTGATAGTACGCGTTTAAGGTTAGATACGCTCGGCGTTTATATGAATGCACAGAAAACAGGCAACGGCCAAACGGAGTGAGCGTTGGCACCAACAACAACAACGGTCTTCTTCTGCTGGCGCCCGTATTTCTCCCTCCCCGGCGAAAAAGGAGCCATCCTGGCGACCTATGGAACAGGCAGCGCTGGTGGGTCGTCGTGCGTCTTCAGTTGATCAACATGATCAGTTTCGCGTCCGCGACGCCGTTGGTACGTAGATGGCTGAATAGGCTCAATGATGTAGTTCACCGGGGACGTCTGTCGTAGAACCCGGTAAGGGCCATCATAGTTTGAGCTGAACTTTGTGGAAAGGCCTGGAGTAGAGGAGGGAACGCGGAGCCGTACCAGCGTTCCAGGTGAATATGATGGAAAAGACAAGCTTACGTCATGACTATGTTTCTGGCCGGCCTGGTCTTGCGCGGTAAGTGAGCATGCAATCTGACGACATTCTTTGGAATAAGTGGCGGCTTCAGAAGAGTCATAGATTCTGAAGCGTCGGGGCGATAAACGAGGAAGGTTCGCGACCATTAAGAAGAAAGAAGGGACAGAATCTTGTGGTAGACTGAGTGGCGCTATTGTAAGCATACGTAACAAAGGGAAGGATGCGGTCCCAGTTAGTGTGTGTGGTCAACGGAAACGTACATGGCAAGCATGTCGCCGAGAGTGGGATTAAAGCATTCAGCACAACCAAGGGTTTGCGGATGATATGCGCTTGTAGTTCTATGGACAATGTTACATTCGCGGAGGAGGGCTTCTACAGCTTCGGAGAGGAATGAACGACCAAGGTGACTCAGGAGCTCGCGAGGCGCACCGTGTCGAAGAACAAGGTAGCGAAGGATGAACAAGCCGACTTCACGTGCTGTGGCCGCCGGAAGCGCTGAAGTTTCGGCGTAGCGCATGAGGTGGTCCACGGCGACTATGACCCAGCGGTTGCCATCTGGGGTGTACGGTAGAGGGCCATACAAACCAATGCCGATACGGGCGAAAGGCCGCGAGGAACAAGGCAATGGTTGAAGCGGCCCTGTTATCGTGTGAGGTGGGCTCTTGCGGCGTTGGCACTTGGAGCACAAGTGAACGTACTGCCGAACAAAGCGGTACATTCCGCGCCAGTAGTATAGAAGCCGGAGGCGTGCATACGTCTTTAGTACACGGGCATGGGTGCATTGCGGATCCGCATGAAAAGAGGCA
>NC_051161.1:170440429-170519317 GCF_013339745.2 Dermacentor silvarum | reverse complement strand
TGTAAAGCGTATATATCTAACCAGCATGTCATTATATGCTGGGTGCCGGGCCATAGAGGCATTGAGGGTAATGTTCGAGCAGACCAAATGGCCACATCAGTTACATCTCAGGCATTACATCTCCCTACAGCTGCTGTTCCTGCAACAGATTTGAAACCTTTCCTGCGAAATAAACTGCGCAGCTACTGGCAACGCTTGTGGGATGCGGAAAGAAATAATAAGCTTCACTTGATAAAACCACAGTTAGGTTTCTGGCCCCCCGTAACAAAAACACGACGAACTGATGTCCTGTTCTGTCGTCTAAGAATAGGACATACATATGGCACCCACAATTTTTTGCTTACTGGTGATGAACCACCAACCTGTGGTAGATGTGGTGAGAGGCTGACCGTCCTCCATGTCCTCGTGGAGTGTCGGGAAGCTGAAACAGAGAGAAGGAAATATTTTCCTCAAGCGTACCGGTATCACCTGCCTCTTCATCCCATCATGTTTCTTGGTGAAGAACCACTCTTTAACGCCAAAGCAGTCGTCGATTTTTTGAAAGATGTGGTCCTGTATGTTATTAGTCCATTAAGGTCGTAGCACATCCTCTCTGCAGAGGATGCCGCTGTGATAGTAGCTCTTTGTAGCACATGCCTACAGGCCCTTGTGGTTCAAGGGTTCTGTTTAGGCAGTTGTGCGTCTTGCCAATTACTGCATCTTAATTTTTTAAATATCGTGTCATTCTTTCTCAACGCATTCTTCATTTCATAGTACACCTCGTGAGTCATTGCCATGATTTTAGTACATGTATATTTTACGCACTTTACAGCGATTATTTTTAGGCCCCTTTACAGCCACGCTTCATCTACTTCTCAGAATTCATCGCTCCACTGCACATTCAGAAACACTGGCATGGCGCTCTTTGGCCATAACTGGCCCTTGCGCCATAAAACACCACACATCATCATCATCAATATACGTAAGGCTCCCATATGGCCCTGGCGGTAGCCGACAATCAGGCAAAGCTTCTAACCTCCAGCTCAATCATCACCAATTCCACCACAGAGGCAGAAGACGCAGCCATCGCGCTTGCTCTCATCTCTACATCTGCCACCAAAATTATCACTGACTCCAAATCTGCCATTCTCAACTATACCAACGGCTACATATCCTGACCCGCTGCTCACTTACTACGCTTCTGGCAGCCCCGGCGCCCCATAATTCTCATCTGGACGCCAGCACATGCCGACCTCCCTTGCAATGAGGAGGCTCATTCCCTAGCCCGAGGTCTCACATTCCGGGCAGGAGGAGCCGAGCCCCCTCTGCGGGCCAGGGAGCGCCTGCTTTCTTTCAGTTATATCCTTTCGTACTACCGGGACGAACGAAGGGAATACACACCCCCAGCCCCATCCCTCACCATAGCGCAGGCCGCACACTGGCGACGACTACAAACTCGGACTGCTCCATACCCCATACTGCTACATGCACGATACCCAGACCGTATCGTGCATGTAGCAGTATGGGGTATGTAGCAGGAGACTTCCTACAAACCCTCCTCACATGCCCCACATTCCTTCATCCCCCATCACAGACCGTGGCGGAGTCTTACTGGGAGACTCTTTTGATCTGCACTTCCCCTCAAGACCAGTGCCGGAACTTCTCCAGTGCTATAAGAAGGATTGCGCTCCAAGGGCTCTCCTTGGCTTTGTAAGGGCGCGTCCTCACAGTAAGAGAGCACCCAAGTGCCATGTAGGGGGCTTCGCCCCCACCATCAATGGCACTAAAAGTTTCTACCACCACCGAGCTTCGCTATCTTTTCTTCGAGACTTTCGAGGCGGGAGTGCTGCGCTTGGGTATCCGGTATCACGGCGGTCGCTGCCGCAATCGTGGGGCCAGCGCGGGAGTATTCCTCAACGCGATCCGTGAGCTCGGCTAGCTTCTCCAACGGCATGTCACCTGCAGCAGCCAGGACAGGAAGAAGGTTTTGTGGCAGACGCTGCAGAAATAACTCACGAAGTAGAGGACTCTCGGAATCTTGCATGCTGTCGGTGCAGCAGCTGAGATGGTCGTCGATCTCCCAGCTCCTCCGCGTTAAGAAGTTGCTGCAGGCGACTGCGTTCCGAAACCGTGTTGCGCGTCAGAACAATGGTCTTGAAATAGTCGTATGGTTGGGTTGCGTGTGGAAGGCTCAGCACATCATCGAATTCGTCCAGAACTTCAGATGGTAGTGCATAGAGACGACATGAAGGTACTTCGCGCGCTGTGCAGTGATGTGGCGCAAGTCGAAGAGCGCTTCCACTTGAGTAAACCATACTACCGGATTCTTCGACCAAAACGGCGGGAGACGCACGTGCACGTTTGAGACTGCTTCCATGTCGATGGCGAGGTAATGGTGCCCGTTGCTCACCGTTGACTGCGGTCGCTGTTTAGTACCGTTGTCCGCCGACCTGGGGTTTGTGTTCGTAGCCATCACATGCGTACGTCCGGGCAACGCCTCCTAAAGAAACTATGCCTGGAACGTTGTTCTTTTTCCCTTAGAGAGCTCCCTGCCGCTTGTTGTGGACTTGTGACCAAGCGCCGAGCGAGAGCGTTCGCCACTGTACCGGAGGGGGAGAGAAAAATCCGAGGGTATCCGAGAGAAAAATCCGAGGCAGAGAGTTCCCAGGCATAGTTTCTTTAGGAGGCGTTGGTCCGGGTTGCGATATACGACGCCTATATACAGCCGCGTGTATACGAGCGGCGGAACGCGTGCACGTCAGCACACAACGAACGGAGAGGTGCTGCCGCGGATGCGCGGAGGCGAGCGCCATCTGGATGGTGTTGCAAGGAACCGAACGGCGCGTGCCGCTCTGTGATTGATAGAAGCGCTGCCTCTTTCTCGTATGTTCAAATTATTTTCGCGTATATCAAATTACAAAACGCGGCTATCGTGTCTGTAGGTTGTGCGTAAGTCGTACTTTACGAATTTTCTGACATATTTTACTTCGAGACATTCCCAGTGGCGGCAGCTGCCGCCTGGCCGGGCTCAACCTTTTGGGCCCGTAGGTCTGAGCAGCCAAGCAGGGCAGCCTCCCGGGTAAGGAGCGGAAAGCAGGGTTGGATGGGCTAGCCCACACCATGTGGTGCGAGGACTTTTCCGCACAGTGCGGGCAAGCTCCAGCAAAGGCCGGATCGAAATGCTTGAGAGCCGCCGGGCACCGCAAAGGGGTAAAGAAGCGGAGCAGGAGGCGCTCCTCTTCCTTTTTGAGGCACGGGCGGGGGTAGAGTTGATGGCCGGATTGATAGTAGGCTGTAATTTCTGTAAGCGAGTAGATTGGGTCGGCGGTAGAGTCCCGATCGGTACACTTCTCTTTTTAATCTATATTAACGATCTAATTTCGAACTGCGTTCTTTCGTCTTCCATAAAGCTATTCGCCGATGAGCGTAAAATTGATTGATATTGATATTGATAAAATTGATATCCTTCACATTCCCAAGAACAGCAGGACGACCTTAACCGCGTAACTGAGTGGTGTTCTAATTGGTGCCTGCAACTAAATTCGAATGAATGCAAGGCCGTGCGAATATCTCGTAACACTGCCATGCACACAAACTTTATTATTGGTGCACCCGTGACGTCAGTTACCTCTTACAAGTATCTCGGCCTTCACATATCAAATAACCTTTCTTGGCATTCGCATATTGACTATGTTACTAATAACGTTAACCGCATCCTTGGGTACTTAGGCCGTAATTTTAGCTCGACCCCTTCCTCCCTGATGCTAACTCTTTACCAAACATTATAGTTCGCTCTAAATTGGACTATGCTTCAGCCATTTGGGATCCGACTCAGTCTTCATTAGTTTCTACTCTACAAAGTATTCAAAACCGCGGTGCACGCTTTATCTTATCTAATTATTCTCGCTATGCAAGTGACTCATCGCTGAAACGAACTTTTAACTTACCTGATCTGTCCTCACGCCGCAAATGTTCCCGTATCTGCCTTTTTCACAAAGTTTTTATTTTAACCCCCTTTTAAAAGAAACCATTTTGCCCCGCCGTCTTATATTTCGCCCCGCACTGACCACAGCCTCAAAGTCGGTGCCTTTGCATCATCAAAGCGCTTTGATGACGCAAAGGGATGTTCGCACAAACAAGTTCTAAGGAATAATTCACTGGTATCATATGTGATGCTAGGTTATCGACTACTGCTATAAGTACACCTGCACCTCCCCCTTTTCCGGTGTGATGATCACATCAATAGATTGTGTACTTTTTATCGCAGTCAAATAGTTCGCTACTTGCTACTTCGGCAGAAAGCCACGTTTCTGTAAGCGCCACAACATCAGCAGAGCATGAGTCAACGATAGCCGATAAAGTATCTCGCTTATTGGTTATGCTTCGCACATTTCAAAGCAGCAAGGATATGCTTCGTGGAACAGGGGGAGTAACGTTTGTTGTGCTAGGACAAGGAAGTGGCACGACCTGCAGACGTAGAAGCGGACGAGAAATCGTTTGAGTTTACGGCACTTCCAGATTCTAATTCACAAATACTATCGGTTGCTCGCGATAGACAGAGCACTTTTTTGTGTATATATTGACACGCGTGCTATAGGCAGACGACAACGACGATGGGGGCATTAACGGACTCCGTCTAGTGGGTTAGTGGGATTATGAGAGGAAAAAGACGTGTCTCTGTTCTGTTTTCCCTCCTCTTCTCAAAGACAGGGCACATTTGAATGATTTCGAAGAGATTTCTTTGTCGGAATTGTCGGAGGCTGTTTCATGTTTACCAGCTGCAGCCCCAGGTCCTGATGTACTCACTACTAAGATGCTTAAACTTCTATTTGAAATCGCTCCTAACGTTCTGTTAGATACTATAAATCACTCAATACAATATGCTTGGATCGCTCCTGCGTGGAGAATCGCGAAGGTGATTCCACTGCTTAAAGACCAAAACAAAGGGTATGCACTGGACAATATTCGGCCGATCTCTCTAACATCAAATTTTGCAAAATTAATAGAAAGGTTATTATACACCCGCATGATTGAATTTGTGACAACAAGAGAATTATTGAGCCCCTGTCAAATTGGATTTAGGCCAGGGATGTCAATCTGGTGCGCACACGTCGACCTAGAAAGCAGAATTCAATTGGCTCGCTACCACAACCAATGTGCAGCTCTAGTTACATTAGACATTTCAAAAGCATACGATAGTGTGGAATACCCTATTTTAACAGAAAGGATGCAGGAAATTAGATTACCTGATTACTTCATAACGTGGACTACTGAGTTCTTGCAGGGCAGGGAGTTTTACTGTGCGCAAAGTTGAATTGCATCAGGAAAATTCAGACAAACACGCGGGGTTCCCCAAGGCTCAGTGTTAGCTCCACTCTTGTTTAATATCTTGCTAAGCTCCATTCCTTCTCATCAGAATATATTGTTACGGGGAGAAAAATATATGTATTTACAATATATACAGAGGCTTGTAGCTCTGTGGCCAGGGTGACACCATCTACCGAGCTCCGAGACACTTCAGCCTCTTCTTCCCCAACCAACGTCATTTTGTCCACAGCGGTACAAACTCGTACGTGACATGAATCCCCCGGCGGCAGAAGCATCGTCTCGATGCTTCTTAGGGTGTCGAATCAGCGTGCAAGTTATAGGGCTTTAGTCGCGAAACGTGCACGATATCAGTTCCTGGGGTGGTAGAAGACTTTGAATTCACAGGTGAGATCTCATATGTGAGGCTGGTGACTTGGCGAAGAACTCGGTATGGCCCGACGTATCGTGGCAGCAGTTTTTCGCAAAGGCCGACGCGACGGGAGGGTACCCAAAGCAGAACAAGGGACCCAGGGCTGAAATGAGCGTCCCGACGATGACTGTCGTAACGGTGCTTCTGGATAGTCTGCGATGGCAGAAGATGGTCACGGGCAATACGACGTGCTGCGGCCGCGCGAACAATGGCGTCGTGAGCATAGAACGTGGTAGTGGTGGCGTCAGAAGGGAGCAGTGAGTTAAGAGGAAGGAGAGGGTGACGGCCATATAGTAGATAGAACGGGGAATAACCAGTAATATCGTGACGCGACGAATTGTATGCAAACGTCACGAAAGGTAAGGTGCAGTCCCAATCCCGGTGATCATCACTCACGTACATGGAGAGCATGTCCGTAAGTGTACGGTTGAGACGCTCGGTAAGTCCGTTTGTCTGTGGGTGGTAAGCCGTCGTGAACTTGTGGGACGTTGAGCAAGAACGAAGAAGGTCGTCGACAACCTTAGAAAGAAAACAGGGGCCTCTATCGGTGAGTAGCTGACGTGGGGCACCATGATGTAGGATGACTTCATGGAGGAGAAAATCAGCCACATCAGTTGCGCAGCTTGTAGGGAGGGCCTGCGTTATGGCATAACGCGTGGTATAGTCCGTCGCAACAGCCACCCACTTGTTTCCCGAGGATGAGGTAGGAAATGGGCCAAGGAGGTCCAGGCCGACGCGGAAAAATGGCTCACTGGGGATATCTATAGGCTGAAGGTGGCCAGCGGGAGACAATGGAGGCTTCTTGCGGCGTTGGCAAAGTTCGCAGGCAGCGACGTAGCTTCGAACAGAGCGATATAGCCCAGGCCAGAAAAATCGTCTGCGCACACGGTCATATGTACGGGAGACACCCAAATGACCAGCGGTAGGCGCATCGTGTAACTGCGAGAGAATTGTCGAGCGCAGATGCTGGGGAACGACGAGGAGCAGTTCAGCACCATGAGTATTCATATTGCGTCGATATAAGGTCCCGTCCTGGAGAACAAACATACGTAGAGAAGCGTCCTGTTGCTCCGAGGTAATGCGTTCGATGATGGATCGCGAATATGGGTCACGACGCTGCTCGTCGGCGATGCGTGAGAAGTCGGAGATCGACAAAACGCAGGTATCTGTATCGGTTTCGGTGCCATCCGGTGGGTCGACAGGGTAGCGGGAGAGGCAGTCGGCGTCCTTATGTAACCGCCCAGATTTGTAGGACACGGAAAACGTGTACTCTTGCAGGCGTAAAGCCCAGCGGCCAAGACGGCCTGTCGGGTCTCTGAGTGAGGATAGCCAACATAACGCATGACGATCTGTCACGACGGTGAAATGTCGACCGAACAGGTAAGGGCGGAACTTAGCAATGGACCAAACAAGGGCCAAGCATTCACGTTCTGTTATCGAGTAGTTTCGCTCTGGTGCAGAAAGAAGACGGCTAGCATACGCGATCACGCGATTGGTGTCCCGCTGTCGTTGGGACAAGATAGCGCCAATGCCATGGCCGCTTGCATCAGTGCGAACTTCGGTGTAGGCATGCGGATCAAAATGACCCAACACGGGTGGATTGGTAAGGCGACTGATAAGCGTTGAAAATGCTTCAGCCTGGTCGGGTCCCCAACGAAAAGTAGTGTCCTTTTTCAGAAGGTCTGTGAGAGGACGAGCGATTTCGGCAAAGTTCTGGATAAATCGCCGAAAATAGGAACACAGCCCTAGAAAACTGCGGACATCGGTAGGAGAACGCGGAAGGGGAAACTCTCCAACGGCACGAACTTTGTCAGGATCAGGCTGGACGCCAGAAGCGTCAACCAAGTGACCAAGTACTCGTATTTGGCGGCGGCCGAAATGGCATTTTGCAGAATTGAGTTGTAGGCCGGCACGTCTAAAAACATCAAGGATAGCTGAGAGTCGGTGAAGGTGGCTCTCAAACGTTAGTGAAAAAACTATGACGTCATCAAGGTAGCAGAGGCATGTGGTCCATTTGAATCCGCGCAGAAGAGACTCCATCATGCGCTCGAAGGTAGCAGGGGCATTACACAGTCCAAAAGGCATCACTTTAAATTGGTAGAGACCATCTGGGGTGACGAAGGCGGTCTTTTCGCGATCTCGTTCATCCACTGCGATTTGCCAGTAGCCGGAGCGCAAATCAATCGATGAAAAATAACTGGCACCGTGTAAGCAGTCCAGCGCGTCATCAATACGCGGAAGCGGATACACGTCCTTTTTCGTAATCTTATTCAGGTGACGGTAATCGATACAAAATCTCCAGGTATTGTCCTTCTTTTTAACCAAAACGACAGGTGACGCCCACGGACTGCAGGAAGGCTCGATAATATCTTTGGAGAGCATTTTGTCCACCTCCGTTTGGATCACCTGGCGTTCAGCTGCTGACACACGGTAGGGCCTCCGGTGTATAGGAGGAGCGTCACCAGTGAGGATGGGATGGGTGACGAGACGGGTGCGACCTAGCGGGCGATTTCCAAAATCAAAGATGTCGTCATAGGACATCAGAATACGGCGAAGGGCGTCGGCGTAAGCAGACCGTAGGTCAGTAGCTATCATGGGCGTAAACTTGTCGTTGCTTGAAGTAGGACGGTCGGAAGCTGCAGCAGTGTCGAATCGTGGTTCGGGCGTAAGAGCAGCTACTCCACACTCTTCCAAAGGGGACAGCAAAGCGAGAGATACACCCTCAGGAAGCACTTGCAGACACGAACCAAAGTTCAGAAGGGGAAGCCACGCTCGATTGTTAACAAGAGTGACAATAGAGCTGGGTAGTGCGATTTGGCGTGCCAGGAGAACGTCGCAAAGTGGGGACACCACGTAAGGACCATCTCGAAGTGGAGGAGAAGGCGACATGAGGACGTAGGTCGCAGCATCAGGTTGCAGGCGAACAAATTCAGCAGAACGAAGTCGGGACTTGTGGTCTTCGGTCGGGTCGGCAAAGTAATGGGGCAGTTCAAGGCGAAGGGTGCCGGTTGCACAGTCAATAAGTGCTGAATGAGCAGTCAGGAAGTCGATTACCAAGAATCACTTCGTGGGGACACTCGGCCAGTACAGTGAACAGGACTAACACAGGACGACCGGCAATGGTAACACGGGCGGCGCACATTCCCATCACGGCTGCTGTACTGCCATTAGCCACTCGGACGGCAGGCGACTCGGCAGGTGTCAGGACTTTACGGAGACGGCTACGAAGATCTGATCGCATAACCGACACCTGAGCGCCAGTATCGATGAGGGCTTGAACGGGTACATCATCAACAAAAATTTCAACAAGGTTCGGTCGAGCAGCAGGGGTCAGCAGAGGTTTTGCAGTCCGAGTCGTCAACGCAGCCTAACCTCCGGGGGCTGCATTGCTTAGTTTCCCGAGAAGCGGCCCGCGTAGGACGGGGACGAGGGGCGTCGAGGTGTAGGCGAGCGGGACTGACGGCGTTGCGGCGAGGGCGAGTGGCTAGTGGTGTTTCCCCGAGAGGGAAGGCCGGCATGGTATGGTTCAGAAAGGGGCGACAGAGACCGAGAGTCTCGGTCGAAGCGGCGATCAGCGTATGGTCGAGGCGAGGAGTACCAGCGGCTACTACGGCAGTGGCGGGAGATGTGACCGACCCGGGAGCAAGCAAAGGAAATCGGCCTGTCATCCGGTGTTCGCCACTCAGATGGGTTCCGATATCGACTCGGGAACGACTGGCGAGGTGCAGCAGAGGCAATGACAGGAGTGGTAGGGGTGGGACGTGGGCGGACGGCAGACTGGATGTCCATGTTGGCAATTTCTTGGCGGACAACAGCTTGAATGAGCGAGATGGTCATGTTGTCGTGCGTATGGGGACAGTGAGAACTTGGAGCCATAGCCTCAATTTCGCGGCGGATGACCTGTGTCAAGCTTGGCGTGGCAGGCGGATGTGATGCCGGAGGGTCGTTGCAGGAGGAAGTGGCAGCCGTATTGGGAAGTCGGTCGAAGCGTTGTACGATGCGTTTGCTCTTCGCTTGCTCAAAATTCCGGCATTCCTTTATGATGGATTCAACCGTTGAGCAGTTCCTGCAAAGCAGGAGGTTGAACGCATCGTCTGCGATGCCCTTCAAGATGTGTCCAACCCTATCGGCCTCTAGCATGTCCGCGTCCGCTTTACGGCAGAGAGCCAGAACGTCTTGAATATACGCGACGTATGATTCGGTTGGTGTCTGGACACGAGACGCTAGCTCTTGCTTGGCCTCCATTTGACGTCCCACAGGCCTTCCGAAAAGATCGCGTAGCTTTTCCTTGCAGGAGTACCAGCTTGTAATTTCGGTTTCATGCGTCTCGAACCATACCTTCGCGGTTCCTCCCAAGTAAAAGATCAGGTTGGCCAGCAAATGTGTGGCATTCCACTTGTTGTGCTTACCGACGCGCTCATACGACGTCAGCCAGTCTTCGACGTCGACCTTGCCAGTGCCAGTGAAGATTCCCGGGTGACGTAGCTGGGTTAGTACCACTTCCGCCGGTGTCTGAGCGGCGCAGGCAGCGTCAGCGTCGGAGGCAGCGTCAGTAGCCATAACAGCGGAACCGATGTGACGCCCGCTGCGAAGATCCAGGGCCGGCTTGTGGCGAGATTACCCCGCACTTCCACCAAAATGTTACGGGGAGAAAATATATGTATTTACAATATATACAGAGGGTTGTAGCTCTGTGGCCAGGGTGACACCATCTACCGAGCTCCGAGACACTTCAGCCTCTTCTTCCCCAACCAACGTCATTTTGTCCACAGCGGTACAAACTCGTACGTGACAATATGCACGTACGTTTACGCTGATGATATAGCATTTTTTGCTTCGGCAAATGATATTCAGTCACTGTACGAGTACTTACAGGAATACTTATGCGATTTGGAAGCTTGGCTGGATAGTATCCACTTGTGTTTTAATGTAAATAAGAGCGCTGTTCTTGTCTTTCCGGTACAAGACCCATTTACGATATCCCTTTCGTACCGCCATTCCGCTATTCCACAAGTGAAAAAAGTCAGATACCTAGGAATTATTTATGATGGAAACCTTAACTGGCGTCTACATATTGAAAATATAACCTCAAAAGCTTCCCGTGCAATGGGGATATTGAAAAGGATTAGCAATAATCAATGGGGCATGCGATTTACCGCATGTATGGGGCATGATTTACCGCATGTATATCCGGCCAATACTAGAGTTCGGCTGTGTGTTATTCTCTGGCTCCCCTGCTTATAAACTACGCCCACTACTTCTTGCTGGAAAGGGAAGCACTTAGTTTATGTCTGGGGCTGCAAAAGTTTGTAGCAAACGCCGTGCTCTACAAGGAATCACGACTTCCTTCCCTAGAAATGAGATTTAAAATACTCACTGTTCAAACATTCATAAGGCTCTATGAATCACCAATAAGAAGATCCCAGTCGATATTTATTAGTCAACCCGCTTTATTTTTTGGAGTCTCGTGGCCTCGGTTTCACACGCCACAGGTGAATAAAACAGAATCGTTATCAAGTCCGTTAAATGTACGATTAAATGATTTGTTACACGGTTCTGCACAGTATTGCTACATGACGAGGAAGAGGAACACGAGCTGGGGGGGGGGGGGGGGCTGAAGAAGACGACGCTTCAGTGACTGATTGGTTGTGTCAATCATTGTCAATCGTGTAAATATTGTAAATATATTTTCCCGTCTTGCTTCTTCCCTCCGTCACAATATAATCTCGGTAAACAGTATCCAAAACTCATTGGTTATAACTTATGATAACATATACCCCAACCATGCGAAGCAACTTCCCTGGCATATTCTTAACGGCTTACTCCAAGATCACTTGGACAAGCTGCAAACAAACGTAATTATAGCTACAGATGCTTCGCAGAGTGAGGGAAAGGCCGGGGTTGGAATTTTTTCATCAGCATTAGATTGGTCTTTTTCTGTTCGACTCCCCGACTATACTCCAATATTCCTAGCGGAATTCCTAGCGGTTGTCTTAGCTTTGCGTAAGCTACGGCCTCCCACAACAACCGCGGTAGTATTAACAGACTCTCTATCCTTGTGCACCTCACTTACTGCTCCTGGCGAGTCGCATATAGTAAAAAATTTGCACTCATTGGTTCCAAGTCATTTGCGGAATTTGCGATTAGTATGTGCACCTGGTCACTAAGGCATATTTATGAATGAAGCGGCAGATAGCCTGGCAAATGCTTCTATTACAGGCCCTGTGTGTTCACTTCTTCCAACGACGGGTTTCATAACGTCTGCCAGGTTTAGAAGGTACATACACCCTTATGGCATCAAAATCAGATCTAACATCATCCACCGACCTGCACCACTTACAATTCTCTTGGAGCAGGAACTTTTGCAAATCCAGACAAACAGAAGTGGCATTAACAAGACTGAGATGTCGAGTCCCCCGCCTAAATTTCTACATGCACCGATCTGGTCTGGCGATCTCCCCTTTGTGCCATTTCTGTAACGAATTCGAAACGATCGACCATTACTTACTGGACTGCCGGGGTTTCTCCTCCCTAAGAAAAAGAACATTGCAAATTGCAATGCGACAGCTCGGCCTGCCATTGAACTCTCCGGAACTGCTGTCTTTCGGAGCTTCTGTGCTTGGACACACACAGGAATGTATGCATCGCCATAGAGAAATTCATTGTTGAATCAAACCGGTTCCATTGTTAACAATATTAATCCATTTATCATTACCTTATTGCCTCTTGTACTAGTATGCCTACTTTTTTATATTTATTGTCCACTGAATCGTATTAGAATTTATTCGCTTTATTATATTTACCAAAATAAGACATTTGCTAAATTTATTCACTTAGCACGTATATAAAATCTGCCCGACTCTTGGCCGATCCCCGTGAGTGGGCATGCGCCAAAGATGATAAGGTCATCATCATTATCATCATTTGAACAGGAAGGTGCCAGCCACGCCGTTCTATTACAAGCAAGTGAAGATTCCACGCGGGTTTTGGTCAAGTACTGGTGGTTTTTCTATTGATCTTTGCTTTTTTTAGCTAATTGTTTTTGACGCTTCTTTACAATAGCTGTTAACACATTAGAGTAATTTCGTGCTCATCTGCAATGTCTCTCTCATCGCCAGGCCAGGAGACATACTCCTGGTCGGCTTCCATTCCTCCCCCTGATTTGCCTGTGGAGCTTTTCTTACGCAGTGGGACCACCAGCGTACCTGTGGCTTTAGTCCCGAGTGATGGCGGAATGATTCGCATGAAGAATCCCAAGGCGATTCAAACCTAACTGCGGATGGCCTCGGCCAATTTTCAACAGATCACCGAGGTTCGACAATTTCGGCGAGGGAGCATCCTTTGCTGTTCGCCAGACCAGGCTTGTGTACAAGATTTACTGAAGTGCAATGTTTTTGCGACACATCCGGTGAGCAGCTACATTGCTCCTCACCTCGCGTGTACGAAAGGCCTAGTCCGTGGTGTTGACATAAGTCTATGTCCCGCAGACATTTTGGAAATGTTTTCATCGGCAGGCGTGATTTCTGTGTATCGTTGCAGCCGTGTCGTTGATAATAAGCGCATACCCACAGAAACTGTCATTGCTACGTTTGCTGGCTTGAATTGTCCATCAGAAATCAAGGCATGGTCACTCATATACCGAGTTGAACCTCTATCACCCCGTGTCCTTCAGTGTTTAAAATGCTGGCGGTTTGGACACTCCATAAAAGCTTGCAGATCAAACACACGGTGCTGCGTTTGTGGAAAAGAGCATAGCTCAAATGAATGTTGTGCACGTGATGAATCCTGCTGCCTTTGCAGCGGTACTCATCCTGCAGATGAGCCTAACTGTCCTGCAAGGACAAGAGAACTACAAATCCTTGAAATAATTGATAGACGCCGATGCTCTCGTCGCGAGGCCATTGCAGAAATTCAGAGCAGGACTCAAGGATATGCTGGTATAACGGCCCGTCAAACATTAGGTATGGATAACTCAATCTATCAGGCTGTTGCGGCTTCCGTCGAAAAGGCATTGGAAAAAGCATTGGAACGCATTATGGTGAACCTCACCGATTCTCTTGTTCAGGCAATGTCCACACAATTCGCTTAGTGGTTTCAAATTGCTAATAAAACCAACACTGAGGATCAGGTGCCTGTTCTACCAAAAAGTCAATCTAGCCAAGTGTCGCCCACGACAATAAACAACGATGTTGCAAAGCTATCAACCTCTGAGAAAGTTGACCACACCTGCCTTTCAGACACAGATGCGGTCGAAAATCAAGATGTAGAAATGGACCCCACGCGGAAATAAACGCACAAGATCACCGGTAAACAAAAAATCTAGCTCTCTCACCAACTCAAAGCTAAAAAGTACGTGAGAGAGACTCCTACTAAGAAATACTTCTTAAAAGAGAGCGTTTTAGACCAAGCAGTCTCTGCTGCTCTGCTTTCGTCACCATAGGAAGGGTTCTATTCCCACCGCCGCCGGGCACCTACTGGTTCAAAAGAGTACAAGCGTACCCCGGCCTGGCGTTCGGCTTCCTTCAGGGGTGATACGCTTGGGAAAGGAGCCTGCGCCCTGAATTCCCGTCGAAACCAACGTGAGCACGAAAAAAAAGTGATGTCTGCACCGCTCCCATGGGGGTCATTTCCCATGTGGCGCCCCAAGCACCTATTGAGGTGGGGGCACCTTCGGGTTGAGGTCAAACACCCCTTTCAAGCGTTGAGGTCCCATAATGGCTGAGCACCAGGCCGGGAGCGCGCTTGTACCTATTTTACCGGTAGGTACCCGGCGGCAGCACTTGCCTCCCACAGCCGTGGCGGATGCTCGTCTACAAGGCCGTCTGTGGTTGGACAAGAGGCGCCCAGAGACAACAGCTGAAATCTCTATTGGGCCCTCTTTCGAGATGTGGACCCCCACGACAGCCGAGCACCAGGCCAGAGGACATCTCTGCCCATTAGAGAAACCGATGGGTTCCCGGCGGCACCGGGATTTGAACTCGGTACCTCCCGCATACGAGGCGATCCTCTACCGCTAGGCCATCGCTGCGGTTGAAAGTGGAACTGTCGTTCCATACTTTCCGCTGCAAAAGATTTATATCTTGCTTCGAAATATTCTCCAGATATTATTATTTTACAGGAAACTTGGCTTACTGCTGATCAAAATTTTAATCTAAAAATTGTCGATGTTTTCGATTGGATCGCCTTTCCCGGAGCGGTGGTTTAGCTATCTTTGTGTCAGCAAAGATCTGCCATAAAGCTACGATAGCACATCAAATAACGTCACCAGAATGTGAGATGTTAATATTGGATATAACGCTTCCTGGTTGCAGGCCATTTTCTCTAGTTACCACGTACTTCCCTGCTGGGGTGCAAGATACCCGCTATCTCGATACCACTATTGCTAACAGTCAGGAAAATGTCATACTAGTAGGCGACTTTAATTCTCACCATGTATCGTGGGGTTTCCGAACGGATACTTGTGGCAAACGGTTGTGGGATTGGACTTTATCAAATCATTTCTCCTGTTTAAATTCAGGAGTACATACTTTCGTTCGCGGTCAGTCACGTTCTGCCCTAGATCTTACGTTTGTCAGCTCGAGCATTTCAATCACCTCCTGGAACACAGTTGACTCCGGTACTAACAGTGATCATCTACCTATAATTTTTGAACTGATTACTCCATCAACTTGTTTAGATAATCATGTGCGCACTTTTGTAAATTACTCAAAATTTAAAAACGTGTTAAAATCAACTTTAAACGCTCAGGGAGGCATGGAGAAGGATATTAAGGCAATGAGCCTTTGTTCAATACTAAAACAAACATCAAAAAAGTCTCAATTTGTCGTACCATCTACTAAAGGTGCTTCTTATTGTCCATGGTGGAATTCTGACTGTGAGCGAGAGTTTAGACGTCGAAAAGCTGCATGGAAAAAACTTCTATATAACCAATGCCCTGTAAATTGGGCAGATTATAAGTACGTAGCTGCTACATTTAAGCGAACAGTCGCAAAAGCTAAGGACGATTACGATTAGAAACACTACACATATCTTTCTAAGTCTAGTAATAAAAAATCTCTGTTTAAATTTCTTCGATCCCGTAAAGTTATACCAGCCCCAGTGACAGTTCACTCAGTCGTTCTATCAACAAAGGAGTTATCAGAGTCACTTGAGAAAATTGCTAAAGGTCTAGCGCAACGATTTACACATAAATTGCCGACAGGACTATCGAAACCTCCCTCGGGAGACAGCTTTGTGGAAGTCCCATTGACAGAGCTTGAAAACAATTCGATTATTACCGGTGTCAGCCCCAGGCCCAGATGGAATTACAACACGAATGCTAAAAGTTTTGCTTGATTATGCGCCTCAAGACCTATTAAATATAGTAAATTTTTATCTAAAAGATTCCTGGATTCTAAGAGAGTGGAGGATAGCTAAAATTATTCCACTGTTGAAGAAAAAAGCAGCTGGACTTAACCTAGACAACATAACGCCAATTTCTCTTACTTCCAATGTCGTAAAATTAATAGAAAGGATTGTTCATGGGCGCATAACACATTATATGCAGGACGATACAATTCTCAGTCCTTGTCAGATTGGATTTCGTCCCGGGCACTCGATATGGTGGGCCCATGTTGATCTAGAGAGCCGCATTAAACTACCTCGTCGCAAACGAGATTATGCAGCTTTGGTGACGCTGGATGTGGCAAAAGCATACGAAACTGTCGAATACCTTATTCTATTCAATAAACTGAAGTCTACGAATTTACCGAAGTATATTACCGCATTGATATATGAATATATGAGAGATAAAGAATTTTATTGTTATGAACACGGCATTTCGACGTCTAAATACAAGCAAACAAGAGGTGTACCGCAGGGTGCCGTTCTTTCACCCATTTTGTTTAACGTTTTGCTAAGCACAATTCCTTTGTGCAGGGAAGTGAACGTTTATGTTTATGCGGACGATATCGCATTTTTTACATCTGCAACTAATGTATACTCACTGCACCAGTCGTTGCAGAGTTACCTAGGAAGGCTTGAGACATGGCTAGATGAGTTATGCATGTCATTAAATGTTAATAAAAGTGCTGTATTAGTTTTCCCGTTACCTGCACCAGTGCATATTTCCATCCAATATCACCAGGAAACCATTCCTCAAGTTGACTCGGTGAAATACCTTGGTGTCATATACGATGGCAAGCTTGTCTGGCGCCCTCACATTGAACATATCGCAACAAAGGCAGAACGTGCCGTAGCTATGCTCAACCGGCTCAGTCACCGTCGCTCTGGACTACGCAGGGATACTTTAATGATGATATATAAAATGTATATTCGGCCAATATTAGAATTCGGTTGCGTTTTATTTTCCGGTGGTCCCGCCTATAAAATTAAAACCTCTGATACTATTAGAAAGAAAAGCTCTACGATTATGCCTTGGGCTACCTAGATTCGTTGCCAACACTGTGTTATTTCAGGAAGCTAATATGCCCACTCTAGATTGTAGATTCCGCATGCTTACGGTTCAGACTTCTTTTTAAATTTATGAATTTTCAAGGAGGCGTGCACAATACACATTTTTCACTGAACCGTCTGAGTTTTTTAACGTATCACGGTCGCGATTACACAGTCCTCAGATAATATTTGTGCACACACAGTTACAACAATTGAATGTGTCATTACGTCAGGTTTTCCATTCGAATAATGCCTTAACAGACCTCAAAATTGAATTCGAGGACATATTTCCAAATCATGCTAAACTATTGCCTAGCAGACATTTATATAATATATTAAAAGACCAGCTAAACCAGCGAGCTACTGACAACATAATAGCTACCGACGCTTCCGTGTGCAATGAGAAGGCAGGAGTGAGGATCTTCTCTGAAGCTCTTCAATGGTCTTACTCTCTTCGCCTTCCCGACTTCACAGCCATTTTTCAGGCAGAACTAATAGCTATTATATTAGCCCGATTGTAGCGAAGAAGAGAGACGCTAGTGGGTTCAGCGCTACTGGTTCAAAAGGCTAGTGGGTCGAGCGCTCTTGATCGGCAACGGCTCTCGTGCTCGAAAGCTGTTACTGCGCTGACCGTTGACGTTGCGCTGCTCCAAGCTCTGCCGAATAAACACCTTTACAATTGGTGGAGGTGCTGGGTAACCTCGGACAATCATCCTGGAACTCCGATCCCGTACTCTACCATCTACCATGCCCCAAGACGCCTCCGAGCAAACGCCTCGTCCCGCACCAACTGCGTATCCTGGGGTACCTCGTCACCGCGACCCTCCTATCTACACAGGAGCGGACGACATTGACATGGACGAATGGCTCACGGCGTATGACAGGGTAAGCGCCCATAACAAGTGGGACGAAGCGTACAAACTGCGCTATGTTCTGTTCTACCTGCCCGGTGTGGCCAGCCTGTGGTAGAATAACCATGAAGCAGAGTTCCAGACATGGTCCGAATTTAAGGCTTCTCTCGCCGATGTATTTGGTCGCCCTGCTGTTGGCAAGATGCGTGCCGAGTAGCGTTTGCGAGAACGAGCTCAACAGTCAGGTGAAACATTCACCAGTTACATTGAAGATGTCCTGGACCTATGCCGGAAAGTCAATTCGACCATGGCGGAGTCTGATCGAATCCAAAACGTCCTGAAGGGCACTGAAGACGACGCCTTTAACATGTTGCTGGCCAAAACTCCTCGCTCTGTGGACGAAATTATTACGCTGTGCCAGAGCTACGAAGAACTCCGCAGGCAGCGATCACTGACCCGTGGATCTCTACCGCGTGACGAACACCTCGCTGGTTTAGCTGCCATGTCCGACCAGACAACTTTGCTCGCAGAGATGAAGGCATTCGTCCGCGAGGAAGTTGCCCGGCAACTCTCATTGATGTAGTTTGCACAGCCACAGCCGGTGCACGCGCCAACGCCGAGTTTTGCGCCTCTGCTTGACCGCGTCATAGCGCAAGAACTGCAGGAGGTTTTGCCTGAGCACCACCAGCATGTTCCGGCGGCTGCGCGTCACAGCTACGCTGAAGTCATGACCAGGCCCCCACAGATCCCGACGGCTGTACCACTCAGCTACGCAGAAGTCGTCACCCAGCCCCAACAGCTCCCTCAACGGGGACCTCTCACGTACGCCGAAGTCTTCGCAATGCCTCGACAACAGCCTGCCATGCAATCACTTCATCAGCCGCCCCGTCCAACGCGTCCTCCCACATGGATGGGGCCTACCGCAACGACTCGGTGGCGCACAGCGGACAATCGGCCGATATGTTTTGCGTGTGGCTACGCAGGCCAGGTCGCATGCCACTCTAGTCGCGTACAGTCGCCTAGCGCTACACCATGTGCGCCAAGTCGTATGGTGGATTCATCGCGCCCATATTACGATGATGTACCTCGTGCTGCGTCACGACCATTCCGCCAATCTGCCAAAATCCGCCGCTCACCCTCTCCACGTCGACGCTCCCCATCACCGATGCGGCCTCGTCCCGAAGCTCGGGAAGAGGAAAACTAGTCGTCGCAGTCCATGAGGCAAGGGCTGCGACACCGTCGAAACGTGAAAGTCCTCAACGCAGCCCGACCAATGTGATAGACGTGTTAGTTGACGGTGTGCGCATATATGCCCTCGTAGACACCGGAGCCGCTGTATCGCAGTCATGGACGCAAAGCTTTGTCGCTTCCTTCGAAAGGTCACGACGCCCCTTGCTGGATTTTCCCTCCGCACAGCAGGCGCACAGCGTATTCACCCGATAGCGGCGTGCACCGCTCGTGTCCTCATCGAGGACGTTGTATACGCCGTCGAATTTATTGTAATTTCATCGTGCTCCCACGAAGTTATCCTGGGGTGGGACTTTCTCGCCCGCCACAATGCTGTCATTCATTGCGCACGGGCCGAAATAGAACTGTCGCCAATGTCAGATATGACGCTCGCCGATAATGCTTCTTTTGTGAACAAGCTACTCGTCAGGCACGACACCAACGTACCTCCGAACTCGTCGGTAATTGTCGCTATGCATTGCAGCAGCCTCTCTGACGCCGTCGCACTACTTTCTCCATCCGGCCGCTTTTATAACCGAAAAGGTCTGCTGCTACCTTTTGCGACCGTGAACGTCAAACAGGGCTCCACAGCTATTTCTGTCTGTAACCCCTTGTCATACCGTGTGATGCTGCTTCAAAGCGAATGTCTTGGCTGTGTGGAAGCGATCGACGCCGTACAAATTACGGATGCTCCCGAAGACACGGCCTACGCCAGTTACAGCACGCTCGGTTCTCTCTCTACGTCCGACCCTTTGCCTACACCCACAGGTGTGTTCGATTCATCTATTGCCGATGGCCTCACCCCAGCTCAGCGTTCTCAGCTTCTGCGCATCTTAGAAGAATTTCGTTCTTCTTTTGATGTCGGACAACCTTCCCTGGGCCGGATGTCTGCTGTCACGCACCATATTGACACTAGCTCCCAAGCGCCATTGCGGCAACGCCCATATCGCGTCTCTGCCGCAGAACGTCGCGTGATTAATGAGCAAGTCGACGAAATGCTTCACCGCGAAGTGATACGACCCTCAAACAGTCCATGGACATCTCCTGTCATCCTTGTGACGAAAAAGGATGGCTCTGTATGATTCTGTGTAGACTATCGGCGCCTGAACAAGATCACTCGCAAAGATGTATACCCGCTACCACGAATCGATGACGCTATCGATAGCCTACAAGGAGCTGAATTCTTTTCATCTCTAGATTTACGCTCCGGCTATTGGCAAGTGCCCATGGCTGACGCCGATAGGCCGAAGACAGCCTTTGTCACACCCGACGGCTTATACGAATTTAACATCATGCCCTTTGGAATTTGTAATGCGCCAGCAACCTTTGAACGCATAATGGACACAGTTCTGCGCGGATTGAAGTGGCACACGTGTTTATGTTACCTAGACGACGTTGTTGTTTTTGCCCCTGACTTCACGCACCTTCAACGCGTCCGCATGTTTTGAGATGCCTATCAAACGCTTGCCTACAACTGAACCTAAAGAAGTGCCGATTTGCAGCGCGGCAGCTCACGATACTGGGTTACGTCGTCTCGAAGGATGGAATCCTCCCCGATCCAGCCAAACTTCGTGCCGTCGCCGAATTCCCGAAACCGACGTCCGTCAGAGAGCTGCGCAGTTTCGTAGGCTTGTGTTCCTACTTCAGGCGCTTCATTCGTAATTTCGCCACCGTCATATCGCCCCTGACGAAGCTCCTTGGAAGCAACGGACCCCTCCATTCGTGGTCATCCGAGTGCGACAAAGCGTTCGCAAAGCTCCGTTGTTTACTGACGTCTCCTCCCATATTGCGCCACTATGACCCAACGGCACCTGTTGAGGACACACGGATGCCAGCGGTGTTGGCATAGGCGGAAAGTTTTCGTTTTCCCAGGGGGGGGGGGGGTGGGCTGGGGCCCGACCAGCTTGCCTACGCGGTCATATAAATATATATATATATATATATATATATATATATATATATATATATATATATATTGTGGGCGTTTATTACGCACATCTTCCTCATCTGTATGTTATCATCATCATCCTCGCACTTTATATATATATATATATATATATATATATATATAGTTAAAGTTCACCTGAGTCCCCTCGTACCACAAAGAGACTCGCGTCTCTCGGATGAGCCATGCGAAACGCCGATTAAGTTATTCACGTTAGGGAGATATGTGTGTTTTGTGCCTATAAGTCGCACAACTACACATAAATGAAAACAGCCATGTAACGATTTGTGAAAGTTTTAATATACAAAGACACAGTCAAGAAATATTTTCCTGACTAAAGGTCAGTTGAAAAGATAAGACATAACATATATAAAACATACACAATATATTGTTACGTGTGGAAAGACACACACGAAAGAAGCTATTTACAATATATTTACACTGGAACCAAAACCGCCAGGCCGACACCTTGCTCGAGCCAAAAGCCCAGACACACTTCATCGTCTTTCTCGCGGCGGCTCGTCTCTTTAGCATCTCTACATGGTATCGTAATACTACCCCCCGGCGGCGAAAGCACCGTCACGATGCAGTTAAATATCTAAGGCGCTTGGAGAGGTGTAGGGTTTGAGTCGGGCGACGTGGACAATATCACTGGTTGTCCCAGCGGAGGACGTAGTGGGCGTGGCTAGAACGATTTCATATGTGACATCGGTCACTTGGCGGAGCACGCGATATGGGCCTGTGTAACAGGAGAGCAGTTTTTCACAAAGGCCCACTTTACGCGATGGTGAACAAAGCAACACGAGGGTGCCGGGCGCAAAACGCACATCACGGTGACGGAGGTCGTAGCGTTGCTTCTGTTTGTCTTGGGACACTTCCAGACGAGCACGCGCAAGTTGACGAGCATGGTCAGCACGGGCGATGGCATCACGGGCATAATCGCTAGTTGAAGCCGTGGTGGACGGAAGCACAGTGTCTAGTGGTAGCGTCGGTTCTCGGCCATACAAGAGATAAAACGGGGAAAATCCAGCAGTTTCAAGACGGGAAGAGTTGTACGCAAAGGTAACGTAAGGTAGAGCCAGGTCCCAGTCACGGTGGTCGGTTGAAACGTATTTGGATAGCATGTATGTAAGGGTGCGGTTCAAACGTTCAGTGAGGCCGTTCGTTTGTGGGTGGTAGGAGGTGGTAATTTTGTGCTGTATTGAGCAGGCACGCATGATGTCGTCAATGACTTTGGACAAAAACATACGGCCGCGGACGGTGAGCATTTGACGCGGAGCACCATGCATCAAAATGATATCGTGTAGGAGGAAGTCCGCAACATCAGTAGCGCAACTGGTCGGAAGAGCGCGTGTTATGGCGTAGCGGGTCGCGTAGTCCGCAGCGACGGCAACCCATTTGTTTCCTGATGTAGATTCCGGAAATGGGCCGAGAAGGTCTAAGCCGACACGATGGAAGGGTTCGGCAGGGATGTCGAGCGGCTGCAGGTAACCAGCGGGGAGCTGGGAAGGCTTCTTGCGTCGTTGGCAAAGCTCACAAGCGGCGACGTAACGCCGTACGGAACGTGCAAGGCCCGGCCAGAAAAAACGGCGACGTACTCGGTCATAGGTTCGAGATACGCCGAGGTGTCCTGCCATTCGAGCGTCGTGAAGCTCTTTTAGAACGGTTGAGCGGAGGTGTTTTGGTACTACAAGTAGTAACTCAGAGCCGTCCGGATGAAGGTTACGACGGTATAGAGTACCGTCGCGGAGGACGAAGAGGCGTAGAGTAGCATCGGTCGGAGCGTGTTCAAAACGGTCGATGAGTGCTCTGATGTAGGCATCACGACGTTGCTCGTCGGCGAAATTAAGGAGCTTGGATACTGAGAAAACGCAAGCAGCAGCACTGTCAATATTAGAGCAGTCAGAGTCGTCAACAGGGTAACGCGACAAGCTGTCAGCGTCTTGGTGCATGCGGCCAGACTTGTACACCACGGAATATGAGAACTCTTGTAGCCTCAAAGCCCATCGACCAAGCCGGCCTGTAGGATCTTTTAGCGATGAGAGCCAGCAGAGGGCATGATGGTCAGTGACTACGCAGAAAGGACGACCGTAAAGGTAAGGCCGGAACTTCGCAACTGCCCAGACTACAGCAAGGCATTCTCTTTCCGTAATGGAATAGTTGCGCTCCGATGGTGATAAGAGGCGGCTTGCGTAAGCAATAACGCGATCCTGGCCACGCTGACGCTGGGCTAAGACGGCACCTACGCCATGACCGCTGGCATCTGTATGCAATTCTGTAGGTGCATCAGGGTCGAAGTGGGCGAGAATGGGTGGTGAGGTGAGAAGAGTGACGAGACGAGAGAAGGCGGTGGCTTCTGAAGTACCCCACGAAAATTGTACGCCTTTCTTCAACAGATTAGTGAGGGGTCTAGCAATTGCCGCAAAATCTTGAACAAAACGACGAAAGTACGAGCATAGCCCAACAAAACTGCGAACGTCTGCGGCTGTCTTCGGAACCGGGAAGTCTCGGACAGCACGAGTTTTGTCGGGATCAGGCTGTACTCCGGAAGCGTCGACGAGATGGCCCAGAACCGTAATTTGGCGGCGGCCAAAACGACATTTGGACGAGTTCAGTTGCAGCTTCGCCTTTCGAAATACATCAAGTATAGTTGTTAGACGCTCAAGGTGAGTGTCGAACGTTGGCGAGAATACGATGACGTCGTCGAGGTAACAAAGACACGTGGACCATTTAAAACCCTGGAGCAAGGAGTCCATCATACGCTCAAATGTGGCAGGGGCATTGCATAATCCAAACGGCATTACTTTAAATTGGTATAGGCCATCAGGTGTTATGAACGCAGTTTTTTCTCTGTCCATATCGTCAACAGCAATCTGCCAGTATCCAGAGCGAAGATCAATAGAAGAGAAATAGCTGGAACCATGAAGGCAGTCAAGGGCGTCGTCGATACGTGGGAGCGGGTAGACGTCCTTCTTAGTAATTTTGTTCAAATGGCGGTAGTCTACACAGAAGCGCCACGTGCCGTCCTTCTTCTTAACCAACACCACAGGTGACGCCCAGGGACTCGAAGAAGGCTCAATGATGTCTTTGTCTAGCATTTTGTTTACTTCATTTTGAATTATTTGGCGTTCCGACGCAGAAACTCGATACGGTCGTCGGTGAATAGGCGTAGCATCGCCAGTAGGAATCCGATGCTTGACCGCGAGTGTCTGGCCTAAAGGGCGATCGTCAAAGTCGAAAATATCTCGGTACGACGATAACACTTGGCAAAGGTCTTCAGCCTGCGTAGAGGACAGGTCTGCCGCAACCATTTTCTTTATGTTGGGATCGTCGCTCGAGGCTGGTGCGAGGGGCCCGCCATGTTCGGAAGAACCATCGGCTGATAAAGCTGCCACTTGATGGTCGGCGAGACAATCAACGTTGGCAAGGCAAATACCTTGCGGGAGAATTTGCTTTGCCAATCCAAAGTTAAAGAGAGGCATGCGAGTGCAGTTATCAGTAGTAGTAAGAATACTGTGCGGCACGGTGACGTCATACTGCAGTGGAATGTCGGGCAGAGGAGTGACGAGGTACTCGCCATCAGGAACAGGTGGGGAAGACATCAGTTCAATATAGGCTAATGACTTTGGTGGCAGGCGAATAAAGCCGGTGGAGCGTAAGCGGCACTGGGGTACATCAGGAGGTGCTGCGAGAAGCGGCAACTCAAGGCGAAGGGTACTGGCAGAGCAGTCAATAAGAGCAGAATGCGCAGAGAGAAAATCGAGGCCGAGAATTAGGTCATGGGGGCAATGAGCAAGCACGGTGAAGAGCACAGGAGTGTGGCGGCCGGCGATGCTGACACGTGCCGTACACATGCCGACGATACTGACAGTACCTCCATCAGCAACGCGGACGACACGTGCCGACGCTGGGGTGAGGAGCTTTCTGAGTCGTCGTCGGAAGGCAACACTCATAATAGAAATATGGGCTCCTGTATCGATCAGCGCAGTGACAGGACAGCCGTCAACGTCAACGTCAAGAAGGTTTTGATTCGTAGGCAACGTGAGCAGAGGATTTGAGGGCAGGGTCGACAACGCAGCTTCACCTCCAGAAGCTGCAGTGGTTAGTTTTCCGGCTGGATCCGGGAGGTGATGGGCGGCGAAGAAAAGCGGCGGGGTTGGGGCGAACGAGACTGATGGCGTCGAGGTGAGGGCGAGCGGCTGTAGCGAAGGTTCGGAGATGGGGCGTCAGCGGCAGCGGGTTCGTGGCGGGTAGCATAGGGAACAGTAGGTCGAAAGGTACGGAAATAAGCGTCGGCGTACGTCCGAGTAGGTGGTGGCCATCGGTTGCGGCAGTGACGAGCGACGTGGCCGATGCGACAGCAGTGGAAGCAGATCGGCTTGTCATCAGGGGTACGCCATTCGGACGGGTTGCGGTATGGAGCAGAAAAGGACGGCCGGGGACGAGGAGGGCCGCTAGAGAACTGATGAACGCTGGGTTGAGCCGTTGAACACACGGAGTTTAAACCCATGTGCTCAAATTCCTGCCTGACGACGGCCTGAATCATGGCAATCGTGGTTGCAGGCGGATCGGGAGGCGTCGCGGAGAAGGCTGGCGAACTGGTGGCCTCGAGCTCGCGGCGAACAATACGGGTTACGTCGTCACAGGTGGTCGTCTGACGCAGTCGGCCCTCACATGTCGACGTAGCAGCAGTGTTTGGTAGCCGCGTGATGTGGTGTGTGATACGGCGGCTCTTAGCCTGTTCAAGGCGACGGCATTCTTTTATAATGGCGTCGATAGTCGACACGTTGCCGAAAACAAGCAAATGGAAAGCGTCGTCGGCGATGCCCTTTAGCACATGTGCCACTTTATCTGCTTCAGACATGGTGTCGTCAGTTTTGCGGCATAGAGCCAGAACGTCGAGGATGTAGGAAACGTAGGGCTCCGTAGATGTCTGAACACGAGACGCAAGAGCCTTTCTCGCGGCAACCTTGCGCCCAATGGGGTCGCCGAACAGTTCCCGTAGCTTTTCTTTGAAAATGTCCCAACTGGTTAACTCATCTTCATGCGTTTGGTGCCACACGCGGGGGGTGCCGCCGAGGTAAAAGATGGCGTTGGCGAGCATAATCGTTGGGTCCCACCTGTTATTAGCACTGGCGTATTCATATAGCTTGATCCATTCGTCAACGTCCTGTCCCTCCAGGCCAGAGAAAACACCGGAGTCGCGATGTTGGGCAACCGTGACGATTGGAGCAGGTGGACGAGCCGAAGCCGTTGCAGATGTGGTCTCGTCACCGGGAGGCATGGTGACAAGCTCGATGTACCGACCACTTCGGAGTTCCGTGGCGAGGACGGGGATCGCAATCCTCCACCAGAATGTTACGCGTGGAAAGACACACACGAAAGAAGCTATTTACAATATATTTACACTGGAACCAAAACCGCCAGGCCGACACCTTGCTCGAGCCAAAAGCCCAGACACACTTCATCGTCTTTCTCGCGGCGGCTCGTCTCTTTAGCATCTCTACATGGTATCGTAATAATATAACAATTTCCGTACACAACTTATGACTACAATTATTAGCATAAAACAACGTGACTCCATGACGCAATACTTTATTCACTTGTCAAAGCATGCCTTATGCCACTGGTTTCATTTATTTCCCGGCGGCGGAATAAATGATTATAGAGTAATAAATTATCAGGCGCAGAAATGCACAGTCATATTAACAAATAAATAAATAAGACACAACAGTGGGAAAGGGCACGAGAGGAAGAAGTAAGAGCGTGGATTTCGTTCTTGAGCAGCTTATGCAGCATATGACAAATAAATATTAATAAGGAAAAAGCACAGCATAGACTGGGAAGCTTTAGAAATAGCGCAACGAAGCGTCTTTGTGTACCCAAAAGGCCTCACCCTACTTGCCCTGTCATGCACCCCGTTTTCGTTCCTGGAAATAACTTTTTGCTTTGTTTTCTTAGCCAAATGGTTAGCTTTAACTTGTGAGTTGGCAACTTTCTCTTTCCTATTAAAGACATCATTTCATTGTCTGATGGGATGGTTTCACCTTGAGGAAAAATGTGTTCATTCGGACACTTGTTCTAGCAATGAAGTCATCGGCAATTTTATTTAAATTGATTTTGCGGGAGAGTTCTTTGTGAGTGTGCACAATGGCCAGATGGTTCAAACGGGCTTGTCCAGTCGTCGACCGCAGGTACGTTTTCAGTCGCCGAAGACAAGAAAAGGACCTCTCGGATGTGCTTGACGAGACCGGTATGGTCAACGCAATTTTTGTTAGCTTGGCCATTTCCGGCAAAAGGTTTCGCAGGTGTTCGCCCTTCTCCCCCGAAAACATCTGCACGACGTCCTCGAATGTATGCAATGGTGCCGACTTTTGTTGGCTTAAGATGTCAATGAGCATATCTCTGTGCAAAATCAGCCGTCCTCGTTCAAGGTCGTCACCGTAGAACTTTGTTATGTTTGCTTCGTCTTGCTTTCCTGTGGCAAACTGCTCAATGTGTGACATATGCTGCCACATCTCAGGTGGATATCTGTCGCTTAACGAGGACAGTACAGTGTCAAGTACTTCGTAGTACCTCTGGCGGTACATCTCCTCCGCTGATGTGAACACGTGAGCTGAGGAACCTTCTTGATAGCGGTGTGGAGTTTTCTTTCGCCTAGCAGCTGGAACACATGGGTCCTCAACTCCTACTTTTCCTGGCTCTGCCAACACCTCCTCCCAAACCAAGGGAAAACTTTGCCTCAGTTCAGCGACGCTTGCAGTGACAGCTTTCACCATTTTCTCCGCTTAGTCAAACCTGAGCGTTCTTTTTTGTAAGGCGGTATTCAGTGCTTCCATTCGTGAAAACACTTTTGTCAAAAGCGTCAACATGAAAAACGATTCAAACTTGAACAGCATCGTTAAAATTCCGCTGGCTTTCGCACAGGCCTCAGTTCGCACTTCGGATGCTGTTTCAGAGAAAAACGTAATGAGACTGCTATAATTTGAAAGAACTGATCGCAGTGATGAAGCTTTAGCGTCCACCTTGTCGGGCAGAATTTTCGCAAGTTCACATCCTGTTCTACCTGAATCTCTTGAAAAGAAGCAACGCGCTTTGGAGAGCAGGTCACGAAGTTTAATAGTTCAGTGACGGCGTAAAGAAAATCACGGCACATGTCTACTTTCTGGCCGACATCATGCGAAACCAAATTCAGGATGTGCGCTAGGCAGTGTACATATAGCGCGCGAGGTTCCTGTTCTTGCATGAGAGCTTGTACTCCTCGATGCTTTCCTCTCATGCTTGCCGCACCATCATAGCACTGCCCGCGGCACTTTTCAATGGGCAGATTAAATCTACAAAGAATGTCTTTCAATATAGCAAAGAGGCTCGTCGCTGTGGTTTCCGTCGTGTTGAAAAACCCACAGAACAGCTCCTCTACTTCCAGGCTTTCCGTGACCACCCGAAAACAAACTGCAAGTTGTTCTTTGACAGAAATGTCTGCTGTCTCGTCCGTAATGACAGCGTAGTGCTCTGCCACCCTGTCTCGTCTGCCTCTGAGTGAACGAAGGAGGTCATGCAGTGGCGCACCGAGGGGAAGGGAATTCGGGGGTTGTAACCCCCCCCCCCCCCCTGAGGCCGACTTAACCCGCCCTTTTGTTTAACCCGTTTTCTTTCCTTACGCATTTGAGTACTGCAACTAAGATGTATGACGCGCAATCGTCTGTACACTCGCAAAAAGCGCATTGTTTGACAATTTCCCGTGAAGAAATCAAAATTAGTGCTCTTTAAATGGTGTTGGCAAACTGACACCCCCCCCCCCCCTGGCAGAGATCCTGGGTGAGCTACTGATGTCATGTGCCATGAGTTCCACCATATCGTTTAAAATCTGGTGAGCAATCCATTTGTATTTTGTTCTTAAAAGCCACGATCGCAATGAAGGAATATCATTAGCCCGGAGTTCCAGCAGCTGCCTCAAATTACTCTCTGTGTCTTCGTGGCCACGTATTGCTAAGCCTTGGGTCGACAGGTACAGTAGTGACGACAGTGTTGCTAGGAGAGCCTGTCGAGCGTCGTCCATTTCTTTCGCCTTTCCCTTGGCGCAAGCATATGCCATATTCGCGCTGCCTTTTGCAGCTACGACGGCATTACATGCCTCCTTATGAAAATTAGACCTTTCATGGGATTTAAATCTGTCAATTGCCTTTTTCCATACATCATACAACGATAGGACGCAACACATCAAGGAAAAATTACAGGTGAAAGGAAAGACGCTCTTTCCTTTCACCTGTAATTTTTCCTTGATGTGTTGCGTCCTATCGTTGTATGAAGAATGTACCAACTAGCCCAACAACAAGTTTTATTAAGATATATTTCTTCTATAGCGGGCCCTTTCTTCGGTTCAACTCTTCCTATGTCCGATGACGCTCTTTCCTTTCACCTGTAATTTTTCCTTGATGTGTTGCGTCCTATCGTTGTATGAAGAATGTACCAACTAGCCCAACAACAAGTTTTATTAAGATGCCTTTTTCCAGTATGAGGAACCATTTTTCACAAATTACAGGTAAGAATCCTTGTCTTAGGGAGTGTTAGGGAGCGGCAGTTTAATCTCTGATGCTGTGCAACAGGTCTCGCAAAACGCCTTGTCACTGTGGACATTGTAAGATAACCACTTGTAGGTACTTTTCCAGGTAGGCTGGAAGCGCCGCCCTTGTTTTTCTGTAGATCGTGCATCAGAAACCTCGCCGATGGATCAAATTTTGGAAGGACCGGCTTCTGCAGTGCACACAGAGTTTGGTGTGCTAGTGTCATCAGCGCGCGGTGGAGCTTCAGCAACTGAACTGGAAATGCTGGATGAGGGACGACTCTCCTCGCAGTCTTCACAGGGCGCTTTCCGTTTCCTGATCAGTAATTTTTCCATTGCTTTTGAACAGTCTGCAAGGGAAATGAATAACATTCTGAATAGACGCTCGCATAAACATACAAGGTTTGGTATAATATTCATATTCAGAGTTGGTCAAGCGCGTAGGGACCCTGCTCAATCTTTAAAAAGACAAAAGAATCTTGACCATTTCTGGAAGCATGAAGAATTATCCCGCGGTAAAAAACCCCAATTTTCACACACAAAAAAATAGGATTTGCGAAGTCTGAATGACGGCGCCGCCTGTGGCAATGAGCTGTAAAAATTTTCGACTACCCATAATATCGTTTAGTGTCCGCTGCAATAAAGGTATGTGCCTTCTTGAAATTAGAAATACATTTCTTCAGAATAAGGGCCGACCAGCATGCGAATAATTTTATACCCTCACGTGGCAATGAATATGGGACGGTCAACCTACATTTGTCTACAAGCTATATGCGAATACACATAGCATACGTACTATCACGATGAAAATAAATGCGAACAGCGGAGCGCGTGGCCGAAGCATCACAAGCCTGAAGGTATAGGGCGCGCCGTCCAGTTATCACCATTGACAGGCGCGCACGTCCGCTTTGATCGTGCTGTGCGATGATGCACCCCCTATACTGCGATATTTTATTGCGATAGCAATTATATGGACACTTCAACCGGATTTCTGCCGTCGGCGTCGCCGTCGCCGTCAGGTTGCCTATAGATAAAATCTTCACCGCGCGCCGTATGCCCGAGCGGAAGCGTGCGGGGACGCGCGCTATCACAGAGAGCGAACGCACTCATCTCCCACGCGCAAGCAAGGAAGCAGGAAGCCAGCGCCGGAGGGAGCGGGGGGGGGGGGACTCTGCCAATAACTGCGCTCGTCGCTCGTCCGCACCGTCTCTTATCTTCACACGGCTCTGACCTTTATGCGCCGTGCATTCGCCGCTCAGTTTCCGTTGAAGCGATAGACCGCACGTACCTTCGTCCGCGGCGGCGTATGCTTGCTGCCAGCGTTTTGACAGTCGTTGTCTGCAGTCATTCAGTGTGATCTATTCGTGTTTGTTTGTGCGCGCTCACACCACGCTTGTTCATTCAGTCAGTAATAGTCGGGCCACATTTTCCAACGCACGCTACACATGCAATGCTGCCCGGATTGGCAGTGCAGCGCTACAGGTGTGTCCCTTCGCACGCGCTGCCCACGGGAAGCGCTTCTTATCAACACCACCGTTTCACAAGCGCCTTCTCGTGGTCATCGAGTCTCTCTTCATGTCGTTCTACTTACGGCGCAGCACACCTGCTTACTTAATCAGCTCATGTTTACTACAATTCACATTGCTACCAAAGCCGCTCACCTTACTTCGTATGACATTGCTGTGTTGCTATCGCATTCATTGCTTCGCCCTTAGGGCGAAACTGACTTTTTTTTGTTTGCGCTGTCCAATTTGCGATGTCATCATTACTGCTCCGTCAACTTTTCTCTTTTTGCAATAAAAGAGAAGCAGAACACAAACAAAAATATCACAGCATAATCATCGGTCGCGAATAACCAGACACTTGTGATCTCTGCAGCTACATTATTATTGCCATCAAACAAAAATATAAAGCAGATAAGACGTTTCATGTAAAAAGGAGATGCAGGCGCTGCATTTGTGAACTACATCCACACGTCATGTTATTTTAATTCTGTGAGCGCACTGCCGCACGACGGTGGCATAAGATAACACGCTATATCTGCTGTTCCTAGTCCCTCAACGTGCCACCGGGCCATGATTGCCCCGTTAGATCTCTCACAGGCTTGCAGACGGTGCAGTTACTGTGTACAGGCGCCGTGACACCGCGGTACATTAAACCGCAGTCGGCGCGTTTTTTTTGCCGAGAGCCGCGAAAACGAATTGTTTCGATGAGCGATGCGCCAAGTGAATATGTATCAGTGACGAGTGTGACGAGTGGAAGCCAGTAACAAGAAGAGCGTTTATTCAGACGACGAATGTGCATATATATAGCAAGCTGTATGATAACAACCTGTGGTCTTTATCTATGGTTAGTGTCACTGGCAGTGGCGCATGCGCACGCATGGCTTACAAGCATTGCTCGATACATCTTCCTGCGGGTAAAGAAAACAAGTTATTTGATTAAAGTTATTATCGTAGCGTAGTCGATCCGGTGGTCGTGTCTAACGCCCAGATCTGCGTAGCTGAGGAAGTACGTCTTGCTGAGGAACCGAAACCAGCGGCTGTTCCACGGGAGATCTGTTACTGGGGCTTTGACGTTCCTCGCTGTGCTCACGCTGAGGCCGTTCTGGCTCGGTGGGACCATCACTTTCATCGCTCGATGAAGACTCACTTTCGACTTGTTCACGATACTGCTCACGTGTCCTCAGTAGGTGACGCCGGTTACGTCGTAACCGTCTGCCGTCCTCCGTGGCTACCTCGTAAGATCTTGGTGCGACTCGTCCTAGCACTTGCGCCTTCCTGGTCCATGCCTTGTCTTGGACCCGTACGACTTCGCCTTTCTTGAGTGCTGGTAAGCATCTGCCACGAGCTTCGGGCTGTTTGTGTTTAGTCACGGAAACGCTTGAGTGGTGGCTGAAGTCTGGAGGTCTCGTGCGCAGGCGTCTGCCTTGGAGGAGCTCACCCGGTGAACGACCATCTTCGAGGGGTGACGAACGGTAGCTGAGTAGCCCAAGCCAGAAGTCCTGTTTTGTTTCCGCCGCCTTCTTCATGATTCGTTTTACAATTTGAACGTCTTTCTCAGCGAGACCGTTGGACTGAGGAAATCTGGGGCTAGACGTCACATGCTGGAAGTCGTACCTGCAGGCAAAATGTGCAAATTCATAGGATGAAAACTGAGGTCCATTATCGCTGCAAACTTCTACTGGGATGCCATATCTAGCAAAAATGGCACTTAGCTTTTCGATTACAGATATGGTGGTCAAGTCAGTTAGTCTTTTGACTTCTGGGAAATTGGACAAAGCATCGAAGACACAAAGGTATGAACTTCCACCTTGCTGGAAGATGTCGACTCCGACTCTGTACCATGCGTATTGCGGTGCGGGCCTCAAAACTAGAGGCTCACTTTGCTGCGCGTAAGCGTACTTGCGGCAGGCTGCACAGCGCTGTAGCATCTTCTCGATGTCCACGTTAAGCCCTCCTCAAAAGAAAAATTGTTGAATACCTCGAGCGCTTCGTCTCCCGCGAAACTCAGCAGAAGCGCGGTCTTGACAGCTGGAGTCCTGGGTTCCTTCGCTGATGCTGTCGCCTCCAAGAACAGCTCGAACTTCTGTTTGTATTTCTCCCAGTTCTTTGCCGTGCTTCCGGATAGCAGCAAGGGTTCTGGTGCCTTGAGAAGTTCCATGTCCTGGCTTTGAATCACATTCACCGGTTGCTGCTTGCTGTTCGTGGGCCGACTACATCTACGCCGCGGAGCGACGCGCCCACTTCTGACACCATGTATCAGTGACGAGTGTGACGAGTGGAAGCCAGTAACAAGAAGAGCGTTTATTCAGACGACGAATGTGCATATATATAGCAAGCTGTATGATAACAACCTGTGGTCTTTATCTATGGTTAGTTTCACTGGCAGTGGCGCATGCGCACGCATGGCTTACAAGCATTGCTCGATACAAATATGCAGCTTGCTTTTTCTAACGCCTGAGTGTCTACCCACTTTCGTTGCTGGCGCTCGCATGCGCGTTTTAACTTTGGTCATGGAAATGTGTGGTAGCTTCATTGCGAAGGAGCTCGGGCTCATAATTTGACACAGGAATGACGTTTCGGGAGCGGGAACGGCATGAGGACGCTGAACAAAGAACTACCACAAAGGTGCAGATCACGGCTGTTGTGAAAATAGAAATAAGTTGTGTGGGTGTTAGCATGTTTGTGAATACGTTGTGCAGCATGACCATACATTTTGGAATACATTATTCAAACTACATACAAAGCCATTTTTTCAGTCTATTGCCACTTGAGCAAACTGTTGCTGTATTTAAAGGCTATTCTCTCAATTTCTTAAACTGGAATAATAGATCTGCCACTGGGAACCAATTTCGCGAGAACGAATAATCCTCAAACGCCGATTCTCTACGCGATCAAGCATTCCGCGCCTACACGATCCTTACATAAACACAGCAGTTGTCTCACACAGTAATTGCCTTACACAATCAAAACCACGCACGTTCACTTTTCACTTGTTCCTGAAGGTTCCCTCACTGCCTCCTCGGCTCGTATTAGCGCCTGATAAGTTTTGCCAACTGAATACCTCGTACATGCCTTATTGTAGGAGCACTCTCTCTGTAAGACTGCCGTCCTGGTACAGAACGGCTCAGAACTATGCGATAGCTCCCACTTTTTCCTTTTATTAAAACTTACCGCCACGCAATGTTCATAAAGACGCACCCCTCCATTAGAACGAGATCGAACAATTTTCCGAATCAGTCAGCGCCGACCACTTTTGGTCACTCTGGGTGGCTTAAGCGCGGGCACTTGCGCTCCTGCTGACGTGGTAGCCGTCTTTGACGCCGCCAGATGCGCAAGGCTGCCATAAAGAACCATGTACGATCGCGCGCGTATAGTATTATAGTTAACGCAAGTCAAAGTATCATGACGATGCACTTCACATTGCTTTCGTGCTGACGACGCTTACTGCGACAGTGAACTTCTACTAAAGACGTCGAGTATTCGAAGGGGTATGCGTTAATAATGGAAGACTTCACTCACCTGTTCGGACCGATCAGGTCGCAGACTTGACAGTTGTCAAGTCGTGACAGTTGTCAAGTCGCAGACTTGACAGTTGTCAACTTGGTCGCAGACAAGTTGACAGTTGTCAACTTGTCTGCATGGGCAGGCACTCGCTTAATTTCACAAGTGAGACGAGTGAGGCGCATCCAAAGGGCCTGGACACGATGGTATTACCTCGTTGAAAAAACCAGCGAGCTTTTAGGGGCGAAGCTCCTTAGGGTGTGGGTCTGTCCCTCCTCTGTAGTATGTAGTAGTAGTGGTAGTAGTCGTCGTCGTCGTAGTAGGTAGCCACGCCTACTTTTATGAAAAAAAAAATCCGAAAGTTGTGTCCGTAGCGCGGAATCGAACCAGGGACCCCTCGCTTCCGAACGCGCGGCGCTTACCACTACGCCACGAAGCGCACATGGACACACGCACCACGATGAGATTAAATACCCAACATTAACGAAAGACTGCACGTTTCTAACGCGTTTGTGCTAGCGCGTTACTGCCCGTGTAAGAAGCTGGTGTAAGACGCTGTGGCCTCTCCGCCTTACCCCCGTATTCATAAACGCTCCTCGACTTGAACTTGACTTGCCACCGCCTTGGGCAGCGCGTTCGAAACGCGTTGAACGCGGTGGCAAGTCAAGTTCAAGTCGAGGAGCGTTTATGAATACGGGGGTTATACTCTCTCAGCAGTCATGTGATGGCGTCGGCAAACGCGGTGCACATTCCGGCAAACGGCTGCGTAAGCCGCTGTGGCCTCTCCCCCTTACTAGAGAGTACTGCACGTTTCTAACGTGTTTGTGCTAGCGTCCCCTTAAGCGGGAGATGGTGCAATTATAGTGAAGGGTGCTGTTATAAAATAGGAATGACGTCACATATGGCGCGTGTCATTGGTGGAAGTCAATCGCTCGATTTAGTGCGGCGAGACTGGGCGAATTACACGGAAGATTCACGGTTTACCGATGATTCCCTCCGGAGCTTCGCCCACTCATCATCATTCACCCCGTGGATATGCGGTGTTTTTTTTTTTAAAGTCCTCTACATTTCCAAAGTTGTGCGCATGAAAACGACAACGGACACAATGGCGCTTCGCTTGGTTCTCCTATCTCGGATTCTCCACCTGCTCAAACGCGAAGGTGCCTCCTGCTAATGCTCACAAGACATCACTGTAGACGGCGCAGTGGCAGCGCGCTAAGCTTAGGGTTCTTTGTCTTGTACTTAATAGCGCATAAAAAGGGGACGAGGCACAGATGGACGACGCGGACACAGCGCTATGTCCGCGTCGTCCATCTGTGCCTCGTCCCCTTTTTATGCGCTATTAAGTACAAGACATGGAATACCAACTCGCCCAATCTTACGCTCTTTAGGGTTCTTGCAAGGCTCAGAGGAGAAGGCAGCGGCGCATGCGCGGAGTACAAGTCTTGAACGCGCGGTCACTTCATCGATAAAGCGTGCGCTTTGAAAAAAAAAAGTGGTCGCAGTTTCACCTGAAAGGCGAAGCATCAATTGCGATAGCAAACTTGTAGAGAGCTATACGGAGTAATAATATTAGCTTTATCAGCTGTATAAACTTGGACATGCAGCAGCATGGGTAACACGCAGAACTGTTGTCGACGCCAACGGCGTTTTGCCTGCGTTCGCTCAAAATGCGTGCGGCGTTGGTGACTGTTGCCGGAGCCTGTGATATAAATAGGCACTTGGTGCCGCAGCTAAACGTCGCCTCCCCTCCCTCCCCCACGGCTTCTCGCGCGTCGGAAGAATGTGCGTTTGCTCTACATATATGGTGATTGTAAAGGAGAAAAGAGACGCCTACTTCTGCAGCCCTTAAGCGAGCACGGCGCAGAACGCGCGTTTGTTCTCCGCCGTGCGTTCACTCCCCGTGAAAGACGCGCCCCTCGCGCCCTTTCACTCGCACATACAGCGTTCGGCGCGCGGCGACGATTTCTTCTCCAAATGACGTCATACGGAACCTCACGGCGACGGCGACGACTACGGCGACGGCGACGCCGACGGCAGAAATCTGCTTTTGAGTGTCCATATAATTGCTATCGCAATAAAAGGGGGGGGGGGGGACAAGCGCGGTGCGTATTTGCTAGTTTGTAGCCACTACTGCGGCTATCCGTGCGCCTGGGGAGTACTACATACGCGGGTCGCGCGCTTTATTTTGGCGGTAATCTGCGCGCGGTATCTTTAAAGCGATCCGCAGACGGCTAATACCTTTGTACGCGCTGTGTTTTTGCCGCTCAGTTTCCGTTGAAGCGATAGACAGTACGAAGGTCACTGCTTGCTGCTGCTGGTGCCGCACTTTCATACGCCAGCGTTTTGACAGTTAGTGTCAGAGGTCATCGAGTGTGCTGTGTTCATGTTTGCTTGGGCGCGCTGACAACATGCTTGATAATTCAGTTAGTAAGCAAATGTTTGCAAGTTTATACGGCCGATAAAACTACTATCCTTACTTCATATAGCTGTCTATTAATTTTCTATTGCAATGGATGCTTCGCCGTTCGGGCGACACTGCGCCTCTTTCTTTTTTTCTTCTTTTTACGTTTAGTGCGAGTATAAGCGCTGCTGCGCATAGCGGCTATTGATTCTGATTGCGAGTGAATCCGGCTTAGCCTCACTTCGGTTACTGAGTAAATTATTTTTATTTATGACCGCTGCAGGCATGTGGGGATGTTTCCATCCCTAATAAATGTTGTAAATTATTAGAACAGTATTTGGTTGTTTTTTTTTCGTGAGTCCTTAGCATTGCCTACTGGAAGCAGTATCAATACTCAGACACAGAACATTCATGTGCATTTCACACGCCGCTGATAAAAGACTCTGCTGAAGGGGCCACTGAAGACTGCAGGTTTTTCTTTTTCAGGGTCAAAAAAAAAAGCACGCAAAGCAATTTGAACAGAGGTGAACATTCTTCTTCTTTTGGGGGTTTTACGTGCCAATACCAGTTCTGATTATGAGACACGTCGTAGTGCGGCCGGGATTGGATCCTGCGCGATCTCGTGTTCAGCAGCGCAACGCCTTAGCTGACTGAGCCACCGCGTCGGGTGAAAAGTGATCATCATCGTCATCATCAGCCTATATTTTATGTCCACTGCAGGACGAAGGCCTCTCCCTGCGATCTCCAATTATCCCTGTATTCCAAGCATATTCCAACTTGCAGGCGCAAGTAGGAATACGCTAGCGCAAGGCAGGGGTAATTGGAGGTGAACATAGAGCAACATATTTATTCTCCAGGCATAACCTATCCTTACAATTAGAAATAATTGTTACTTGGCTAAATCCTTCTCTTTAAAAAATGTTACAAACTTATTCCTGTGTATATATTTAAATATATTGTATGTGTGTGTATAGTGTTCACAGTCGAAATTAAAAAAAAAACGTTGAAGTGAGAAAAAATGCTTATGAGGTAGCCGCCGCTGGCGCTTCTAATGCGCTTGTCGTCCTATGGTCAGGATTTGCAGAAATAAAGCGAAAGTGTGAATGTAAAGCCGTGCACGTCCGCGCTGATGCAGTAAGCTTTCAGCCACAATAAAATTTTTAGTGAAACGTTGAGGCAACCCTAAAGAAACCGCAAATGATGTGGGGAACAGAACTCGGGCGATGACACTTTGGCGAGAAATGGGAGGGGGGGGGGCAGGCTTCGAATTTCGGGGGGGAGGGGGGGGGGGCTCGAGCCCCAGAGCCCCCCCCCCCCCCCCCCCGTAGTCGGCGCCTATGGGTGTTGGCCTCGGCGCTGTCCTAGCGCTGCGCAAACAAGGGTTTCCTGAGTATGTTGTGGCATATGCAAGCCGAACGCTTACTAAGGCCGAGACCAATTACACCGTCAAAGAAGAAGAATGCCTGACGATCATCTGGGCACTTACTAAGTTCCGGCCCTATTTGTATGGTCGCCAATTTGATGTCGTCACGGACCACCATGCATTATGCTGGCTGTCGTCATTGAAGGATCCCTCAGGCCGTCTCGCCCGCTGGGCACTTCGCTTGCAGGATTAAGATATCCGCGTACTGTAGCGCAACGGACGCCAGCATGCTGACGCTGACACCCTCTCACGTTCGCCCTTGCCTAAGGACAATGAATGCTGCTCACTATCCCAGCTTGACGTTTCTTCCATCAACATCGGGACCATCGCTTCCGAGCAGCGCAAGGACCCCTGGATTGCCTCCATCATAGACTTCCTTGCTGATCCGTCATCGCAGCCAACCACTCGTGCGTTGCGCCGTCAAGCTCACCATTTCGCCATTCGCGGCGACCTGCTTCACCGAGGCAATTACACCTTTGACGGCCGCCAGTGGTTATTAGTAGTACCTCGAAGCCTCCGTTCTGAGATCTGCGCATCATTCCACTCTGATCCACAGTGTGCACACTCAGGACTTTTTAAAACCTATCAGTGCCTCCTACAACGCTACTACTGGCGAGGAATGTACAACTACGTTCGAAAGTTCATTCGCTCATGCCCCGATTGCCCAGCGCCGGAAATATGCACCCCAGCTCTCGCCAGCTGGTCTGCAGCCTCTACCCTGCCCTAGCCGGCCGTTCGGCCGCGTTGGAATCGATCTGTATGGACCACTTCCTTTGACATCAGCTGGTAACCGCTGGGCCATTGCTGCAGTCGATCAGCTCACACGATACGCCGAAACGGCCGCCCTTCCGGCAGCTACAGCGCGCGACGTTGCCACATTCCTGCTTCGCCGATTCATTCTGCGGCATGGTTCACCTCAAGAACTGCTCAGCGATCGCGGACGAGTCTTCCTGTCGGAAGTAGTTGAAGCCATTCTCAAAGAGTGCCACGTTGTTCATCGCACAACTACGGCGTACCACCCTCAAACAAATGGCCTCAAGGAACGCTTCAACCGTACGCTCGGTGATATGCTTTCAATGTACGTCGCCTCCGACCACACGAACTGGGACGCCATCCTACCCTTCGTCACCTACACCGCTACGCACACCACCACTGGGTTTTCACCCTATTTCTTACTCTATGGCCGGCACCCTTCGCACACCATCGACACAATTCTGCCGTACCGGCTGGATGCATCCGAGTTCGTGCCTATTTCTGCCACGGTCAGACGGGCAGAACGCGACCTCGCCCGGGCCTTTACTACCGAAGAGCGCCAGAGGAGCTTTCGCGGTGACGCCACTTCCACGGTCACCTTCGATCCGGGAGCGCTCGTGTGGCTCTCAGTCCCCCTCACTGCCCCTGGCCTCTCATCAAAACTGATTCCGAAGTATGAAGGCCCTTATCTTCAGACATGCGTCGCCGTGGACGAGACATTGTCCATGTCGACCGTCTAAAGCCTTATTATGACCCGCTCATCGTCACGAACTGTTAGGTCGCCGGACGGCTCCCTTATCGCTCCCGAGGGTGATTGTAGCGAAGAAGAGAGACGCTAGTGGGTTCAGCGCTACTGGTTCAAAAGGCTAGTGGGTCGAGCGCTCTTGATCGGCAACGGCTCTCGTTCTTGAAAGCTGTTACAGCGCTGACCGTTGACGTTGCGCTGCTCCAAGCTCTGCCGAATAAACACCTTTACACTACGAAAAATTCCCCAAAACCATTCATTAGCTGTTATTGTGACTGACTCACTGTCTGTATGCACAGCACTTACAGCCTCGTCAAATTCAAAAAATGTCACAGTTTCGCCCTAAGGGCGAAGCAATGAATGCGATAGCATCACAGCAGTGTCATACGAAGTAAGGTGAGCGGCTTTGGTAGCAATGTGAATTGTAGTAAACATGAGCTGATTGTAGTAAGCAGGTGTGCTGCGCCGTAAGTAGAACGACATGAAGAGAGACTCGATGACCACGAGAAGGCGCTTGTGAAACGGTGGTGTTGATGAGAAGCGCTTCCCGTGGGCAGCGCGTGCGAAGGGACACACCTGTAGCGTTGCACTGCCAATCCGGGCAGCATTGCATGTGTAGCGTGCGTTGGAAAATGTGGCCCCACTATTACTGACTGAATGAACAAGCGTGGTGTGAGCGCGCACAAACAAACACGAATAGATCACACTGAATGACTGCCGACAACGACTGTCAAAACGCTGGCAGCAAGCATACGCCGCCGCGGGCGAAGGTACGTGCGGTCTATCGCTTCAACGGAAACTGAGCGGCGAATGCACGGCGCATAAAGGTCAGAGCCGTGTGGAGATAAGAGACGGTGCGGACGAGCGACGAGCGCAGTTGCTGGCAGAGTCCCCCCCCCGCTCCCTCCGGCGCTGGCTTCCTGCTTCCTTGCTTGCGCGTGGGAGATGAGTGCGTTCGCTCTCTGTGATAGCGCGCGTCCCCGCACGCTTCCGCTCGGGCATACGGCGCGCGGTGAAGATTTTATCTATAGGGAACCTGACGGCGACGACGACGGCGACGCCGACGGCAGAAATCCGGTTGAAGTGTCCATATAATTGCTATCGCAATAAAATTTTGCGAACATTTTGTTTAATGGTTCCTTCATACTTGCGGCAAGTATACTTGCTTTGGGTACTGGTACATCGCGGTTTGCACTTGAATGAAATGGCTAATTCACTCGCACGAGCATCACTTAATGGAACTGTCATATCTGTTTTGCCCACATCAGCTTATGTCACCGCGGCTAGGTACAGAAATTTCTCTATATCGCAAAATTCCGCAAAATCTATTTTAACATCGTCTTCTGATTTCCACCATCTTTGCTTCTCATGAATAATAGTTGGTGTACGTCAAGGCAATTGGAAGTTTCCATTACAAAGTTGAGATGCCGTATACCGCCTCTAAATTTTTACTTACACAGGTCTGGTCTCGCTCTGTCCCCTTTATGTTCTTTCTGCAATGAATCCGAATCCATTGAGCATTTTTTCCTTCCGTGCCGCCATTTCTTAAGAGAAAGAAAAATCTTAGAAATTGCATTTCGAAAACTTGGCCTATTATTAACCTCACCAACCATTCTGTCCTTTGGGGCGACTTCACTGGGACACAGTCACAGGCAGTGGCGTAGCCAGAAATTTTGTTCGGGGGGGGGGGGGGGGGGGCAGACGTTGCAGCGCGGCCTCCTCCTTATAGAATTTGTCGAGGGATCAAATACATGAATGCATTGATCATGGCAATGACATTGTTTATTAGATGCTGCAAACGAATTATTGAACGCTACGCACTATCAAGTAAAATATGTATTTTTTCATAAAAGAATATTTTCGTATGTCCCAAAAATTGTGGCGGCACTAATTGATAGCAATGCTTCCGCGTTTTTTTTGTCTATTTAATAAGTAAAGAAAATATCACATGAACTTTAGAACTATATCAGTTCGAAACCAGCAGAGCAGTGCATGCAGCTGATATGAAAAACGTAAAGGCCAAGAAATGAATAAGTTGAGGACACATATTTTGATGAATCTGTGTCATTGAAGAACCTTGTTTACATTTTTGCACATATGCAACGGCGAGGAAAAAAAACTTAATGACGTTGTCCCTCGTTGCAATAGATTGCACAGGAGCAGCTGTTACCGGTCGTGTATTGTAATTACACCGAGATTACACTCGCAACAGTGGGTACAAATAAAAAGTAAGAGTTCTGCAAAATATACATTAGAAATGCGAAGATAGAATGAAATATACAAAGTCGAAGATACAACTTCAAGGGCCAAAAAGTGTCGCTGGAAACAAAGTTCACTGCTTGTATACACAAAACCTCGCAACAAGATATTTAAATATACGTCTAAGTCTCCAATAAATCTACGTATTTATGCAAACGTCACTGTATATAATCCGTCAAACAAGACAAATAAACATGTTGTGCAGTCACAGATAGTAAACTTTGCCACAGAAAGACAGATGGTCTAGGAAAGAACTAAACTATGATCGCAGAAATCGTGATATGTACTCGGGCCATGCGGCGGTCGCGACAGCGCCATATGGGTAGAATAATAGAGGAATAATGCAGAAATCAGTACGAAAATGTATAATTTAACTGCCTGCACAGCGGCAACAATTATTCTTCACCCAAAATTAAAGGAGGGTATTGCTTCGTCTCAAAAAAGAAGTAAAAGAAGGTAGCTAAAAAGGAAAGAAAAGGACAAACGAAAGCCGCAGATGATGCGCCAAGTTGAACCACCAAATATCCGAGATTGTTTTTGGCAAACGCCGCGTGGGCTGAGCTTTCAATGAGCAAGGTCGCTGAAAATTGGTTATTGGTGTGCTCGTAATTTTCGCATTCGCATAATAATTTTGATCATGATGCTAACTGCTAAAATAAACGGCAAAAATTGCTGCGGTTTTAAAAGCTAACGAACAGTCATAGGTTTTCATAATTATGAGCTTATGGACCTGAAGGAACAGAGGTTTTTACTTTAATTGATTTTTGCTCTTTCGCTATCTAAAGGACAAACTTCTCTCGGCGGGGAAGTTGAGCGAAGAGTTCAATGACTTCGGACACGTTGATGCCGACGTCTCTGTGGTTGTATAGAAGCGCCAGCCTAACCATGCGTTCCACAGACATTGTAGAGCGCAAGTAGTCTTGTAGTAAACTGTTGTTAAAAATATTCTCTCTGCGCTGGCAGAGGTCACTGGAAGGATGACTAGAATCTGCAGCAGTTTGTACACATTTACACAGAACCTGCAGTCACGATGAGAGAGGGCATATATTCCGGTGCTAAAACCTAAAACACTCCCTCGATGTCGTTGGCATCCTTGCTTAGGTACCTTGCACAGTGGGCTGTTCGATTCCAGCGATGTCCGTCGTTTCGTCAGGAAGTATGGAGAAGCAGCCTGCTTTTGCAACTAGAGTTTCTTTGATAATTTCACCACAAATTTCTATAATTTGGTTTTGTGCATCTGGACTTAGATACCGAGGCATTACTGGGGCAACTTTCCAAATGGTTCCTCAGATGTGTATCTCCACAATCAGCGGAGGGCGCTGCGAGCCGTCAAGGAGAGCGGACGTGCTTCACGTCGGCTCTGCATAACTGATGTCCTACTGCCAGACCATCGATCTGCACCGCCCAAACCCAGTTGGATTGTGTCCAGCAAGTTACCAGAGACCCGTAGACATCATTTTCAACCAGGTGGGCCCATTTTGGCGATCTTACGGGACTTTATCGACCACACCGGCGCCGCTGCTAAGGCCTAGCGGCGACGCCGGGCCGCAGACGCGGCACTATAGGCACTGCTGCCATGAGTCTTGCGCGAGGCTATGACCCGGAAAGCATGCAAGTAGTGGAGCTACAGCCTGCGAAGAAGCCAGTATTCGATGAAGCCACCGAATATGTCATTCGGAAGAAGTTAGAAGAACAACAGCGAGCGGCCGAGACGCGCGTCAGCTCTAAACAGCAGGAAGCGTTGCGCGGTGGGGACGCTATGGACGGCCACGTCACCACATCGACGCCAGGCAAAACGCTTCAACCGAAGCGTTGGAAACCGAAGGTGGTGCCCAAATTTGGTACAGAAGACGCTGTTGCGGTCGTAAAACCCAGAGGAACACTCAATTTGTCAAATTTCAAGGGCAGCAATCAAATCGGAGAAGCTATGTATGCTGCTGCCGGGGTCCCGAGCTCGTCACAGGCACTCACTATTTGGCTGGCGTGGGATCAGAACATAATTATTGTTGGAATTCGGGACGCACAGTTCTTTCGGAACGTCCTTGCTGTCGAGAGTCTGCGGATTGGCGGCCGATTGCAAGCGGTGCAAGTCTACCTCAAGATGACGGACAACACGTGCCATGGAGTAATTCAAGTGGATCCGAAGGTGTCGGAAGCGGATATTTCTGAAGCCATTTACTCGTCAGATGCTCCCGTGGTGGGTGTGTGGAAGTTAGGACAGTCGAACGCGGCAGCGATAACGTTCGAGGGCCGCAAGGTGCCGTTCAACGTATTCTACTGGGGAGAGGCTGTGCCGGTGCGCCTCTATCGGAAGACAACACCAGCTTGTACCTTATGTGGAACAGTGGGACATAGGGTGGATGTGTGCCCTAATCCGCGAGATGATCGCTGCCGAGCCTGCGGATCGGTCGCTCCAGAGGAGGGGCACGAGTGCCAGCCCCGATGTCTAGTCTGCGGGGACCCCCATCTGACGGGCTCCGCGGACTGCACCTGGAAATACAGGAGAGGTGCGGGAGCCGGGCGGAAGCCTGGCGGAGGGAAATCCAGCAACAAGCGTCAGGCCAGAGGGGCCCGGAAGGATTCGGGGCCTGGAACGCAAGCTCAGAAGCAGGTCGCGGCTCCATCGCCGCTACCAGAAACGAGGGCTGCAACGGGGGCCTCTTGGCAGGGAACTCAGGGAAGCAGTCGTCCAGCTGACAATCATAAAACTGGAGGAGCCGGAGCTGGAGCCGGGTCAGCGAAAACCACGAGCAGCAAGGTGAGTTGGGCAGAGGTTGCCGCTTCCTCGGCTCCCACGTTGGCTGCTGAGAAACTTAAGGAAGAAAATAGTAGATTAAGGCAGGAATTGGCAAAGTATAAAACTCAGAAACTTAGTGTGTCGGCAGGGGGTGCAGACGTGCCAGAAACGCCTGCGGAGTCTGCAATGGAGGAGGATGCTTCCCTCCCTCCTATTCAGCAGACAGAGGCCCCTGCCACTGAGGTTGTGGAAAAGCGGGAAGAGGAAAACAGTAACGTAGTGGCGAGGGAGACTGATAAAAAGGCTGCCGTCACACAGGAAGAATCCAGGATTGAGGCTGATGTGGAGCGGTGTTTGCAGAGGGAGCTTCCGCGTTTGGAGGCTCGCATAGCGCAAAATATACAGGCCAGCCTCGAGAGAACCCTACAAACTGTAATGAAGAAGAAGAACACACGGACAAGGCCGGCCAGATCGACTGTTCAATGCCTGCAGTGCAACCAGTAGGCCAGCCGGATCGCCAGTGCTTAGCACGAGTGGGAGCCGTTCGTGCAACCAGCTGTTCCTGCTCTGCGTCACCTGCCTTTTCGATTGTGAACAGACGCTACCATCTGAACTGTTCAGTACGTCCTTTTACAATTGGTGGAAGGTGCTGGGTTTTCAAGAACATTTACACCCTGGAACTCCGGTCTCGGACTCTCCTTTCCGTCATGCCTGACTCTCCCCAGCCGACGTCGCCGCCACCCTCCATTGCCTGCTCTGGCGCTCTCCCGCTCCGCCATCCCGCGGTTTTCAGCGGTACGGATGAGCAAGACGTCAATGACTGGCTGTCTACCTACGAACGGGTGAGCTTGCACAATCGTTGGGACGATACCGCCAAGTTAAATGCCGTCATCTTCTTCCTTGCGGGAGTGGCTCACCTGTGGTTTAAAAATCACGAAGGCGATTTTCAGTCCTGGTCCGCGTTCAAGACCAGTTTCGCTGAAGTGTTCGGTCGCCCCGCCATCCACAAGTTGCGCGCCGAGCAGCGGTTACGAGAGCGAGCTCAACAACCCGGTGAAACATTCACCTGTTATATCGAAGAGGTTCTCGACCTATGCAAACGTGTGGATGCTTCTATGCCCGAAAATGACAAATTGAAACACATTTTGAAGGGCATCGCCGATGACATCTTCCAAATGTTGATCGCCAAGAGTCCGCGTACCGTAGCAGAGCTCATAAACTTGTGCCAAAGCTACGACGAGTTGAGGAGGCAGCGCGATTTGACCAGGCGCCCCTCAGTGGCTGACGAGACCCTATCTTCCACGACTGTATTCTCTGATCGCTCCCCCCTGCTCACACAAATCCAAGCTTTCGTGCGGGAGGAAGTTGCACGACAGCTTTCTCTACTACCCTTCGCTGAGCTACCCCAACAACAGCCACTGCCGCAACAGCCTCCTACACAGCTCGCTCCGACGCTCCGGCGGGTTATTGAAGAGCAAGTTGCTGAGGCTCTACCAATGCAGCATCAGCAGTCCCCTGTCGCAGCGCCACTTACTTACGCATCCGTCGCCGCGCAGCCTCCTCGTCAACCACTCGTTGCGCTACATCCACGGCCGCTACCACCCGTTCATCATCCCGTTCATCGACCTCCTCCTGCCTTTGCTAATCCTTGGCGTACGCAAGACAACAGGCCCATATGTTATGCCTGCGGTATTCCCGGCCATGTTGCACGACTCTGCCGCCGCCGCATGCTGCACTCTGATGGCTTTGCGCAGTCGCCTTCCTATGCCGACGTGCAACCCTTCCACGACACTTCTTTTAGTCGGCAGTCGAACAGGCCACCAGCCGAGCGCCCGGTCCTTACACGTCGTTCACCTTCCCCGCGTCGCCGCTCGTTGTCCCCGATGCGTCGGCGCCCTTCACCCACGCAAGAGGAAAACTAAGCGCCGCAGTTCAGGAGGCAGGAACTGCGTCGCCATCGATCTGTACAAGTCCTCCATTGTCGCCTGCGAACGTTGTCGACCTTACTGTTGACGGCGTCTCTACCGTTGCGCTAATTGATACTGGAGCAGCCGTGTCTGTCCTAAACGAACGCCTCTCTCGTGCTTTACGAAAAGTTACGACGCCACTTTCTGGGTTTTCTCTTCGCACAGCAAGCGCCCAGCCAGTTCGGCCTTCAGCAGCATGCACAGCTAGAGTTATTATTCAGGGCGTTCTCTATATTGTGGTGTTTGTGGTTCTGCAGTCATGATCTCACGACGTGATACTCGGGTGGGACTTTCTTTCGCGAAATAACGCTGTCATCAACTGTGCGCGTGCTGAAGTCGAATTATCGCCTCTGTGTGACGTGCCCCTCGTCGACGATACTTCTCTTCCCGCTAAGCTAGTCCTTCGGGAAGACATCGCCATACCGCCGTACTCGTCTGCCGTTGTTCCCGTCTTTTGTGGCGCTGTCTCTGAAGGCGCTGTCCTCTTCACTCCTTCGGAACTCTTCATAACCCGCAAAGATGTTCCCCTCCCTTTCGCCACGCTTGACATTTCAGCCGGTTTCAGCTCCATCGTTGTCTGCAATCCCCTTCCTACAGCCCTGAAGGCTCTTTGCGGCGAAGCACTTGGCCGTGTTCAGCCTCTTGATGACATGTTTATTACCGACGTGCCGGATGCTTCGCATGCACAGCTCACTGACTTCTGTGCACTTTCCACTTCTGCTCCGCCATCACCTGACACCTTTCTTTGCCGACGACCTTACTTCCGAGCAGCGCTCCCAGCTTCTTCACCTGCTTGCCCAGTTCCGTTCATCTTTTGATGTCGCTCACCCTACTCTGGGCCGCGCGTCAACCGTCAGCCACCACATCGACACTGGCTCCAACGCGCCTTTGCGGCAGCGCCCGTACCGCGTCTCCGCCAAGGAGTGTCAGGTCATCAGTGAGCACGTCGACGACATGCTTCAGCGCGGCGTCATTCGACCTTCCCATAGCGCGTGGGCATCACCGGTGGTTCTCGTCACAAAAAAAGACGGTTCCATTCGGTTCTGCGTCGATTATCGCCGTCTTAATAAGATAACGCGAAAAGACGTGTACCCTCTACCGCGCATTGACGACGCTCTGGACAGCCTGCAAGGCGCTGAATTCTTCTCTTCGTTGGATTTACGCTCGGGCTACTGGCAGGTCCCGATGTCAGCAGTTGATCGCCCTAAAACCGCATTCATTACTCCAGATGGTTTATACGAATTTAATGTGATGCCATTTGGCCTATGCAATGCGCCTGCTACGTTTGAGCGAATGATGGACAATATATTGCGCGGCCTAAAATGGAGCACGTGTTTATGCTACCTCGACGACATCGTTGTGCTCGCCCCTGATTTCAGCACGCATCTTCTCCGCCTTAGGCAAGTGTTGATGTCCTTGACCAACGCAGGCCTGCAACTGAACTTGAAAAAGTGCCAGTTCGCCGCACGGAAGCTCATGATTCTAGGTCACGTCGTATCCCAAGACGGCATTTGCCCCGACCCATCAAAACTTCGCGCTGTGGCAGAGTTTCCTAAACCTAAGACACTCAAAGAACTCCGCGCCTTCATCGGCCTCTGTTCTTACTTCCGACGCTTTGTTCGCAATTTTGCCTCGATTATATCACCTCTGACACAACTCTTAAGTGGCGCCAACGACCTATCCTCCTGGTCTCCTGCATGCGACACCGCGTTCGTGACCTTACGCCGTCTCCTGACGTCTCCGCCTATACTGCGACACTACGACCCCACCGCCCCAACTGAAGTGCGTACCGATGCCAGTGGTATTGGCCTTGGTGCTGTCCTTGCGCAGCGCAAGCCTGGCTACTCCGAGTACGTCGTTGCTTACGCCAGTCGTGCGCTGACCAAAGCGGAACGCAATTACAGCGTCACAGAAAAAGAATGCCTGGTCATCGCTTGGGCACTCGGGAAGTTTCGCCCTTATTTATACGGCAGACCTTTCAATGTGGTTACTGACCATCACGCCCTTTGTTGGTTATCCTCTTTAAAAGACCCGTCTGGACGCCTTGCCCGCTGGGCTCTTCGCATTCAAGAATACGACATACACGTCATCTACCGCTGAGGCCGCAAGCACACTGACGCTGACGCTCTGTCCCGCTCTCCGCTGCCAGCCGACACTGCCTCCCACTCCACATCTGAGACGGTGTCGTCGGTCGACATCGACACCTTCGCATCAGAACAGCGCAAGCATCCTTGGGTGGCCTCTCTTTTGGATCTCCTTTCTGGCTCGCCAGCATCTCCCATCTCCCGCTCCCTGCGTCGCCAGGCTGCCCATTTTGCTGTCCGGGATAACCTCTTGTATCGACGCAACTACCAGCCCGATGGTCGCAAGTGGCTCCTAGTTATCCCCAGGTCTTTGCGTTCCGACATGTGCGCGTCTTTCAATAATGACCCACAATGTGCACACGCCGGCGTTTTGAAGACGTATGAGCGCTTGCGGCAACGTTACTACTGGCGAGGAATGTTTACTTTTGCCCAAAAGTTTGTCCGCTCGTGCCCGCAATGCCAACGCCGCAAATCTCCGCCTCATCCGGCCCACGGTTTATTACAGCCGCTTCCGTGCCCTGCTCGTGCCTTCGACCGTGTGGGCATTGACCTGTACGGGCCGCTACCGCTCACACCTGCTGGCAAACGATGGATTATTGTAGCGGTTGATCACCTTACACGCTATGCCGACACCGCCGCTCTACCTGCAGCAACCGCCAGTGACGTTGCACCCTTTCTGCTCCATCGTTTCATTCTTCGTCATGGCCCGCCTCGGGAACTGCTGAGCGACAGAGGCCGCGTGTTTTTATCGCAGGTGGTTGAAGCTCTGCTTGCTCAATGCCGCATAGTTCACCGGACCGCTACGGCGTACCATCCTCAAACTAACGGGCTTACGGAGCGCTTAAATCGAACCCTTGGTGATATGCTCGCCATGTACGTTTCATCGGAGCATACAAACTGGGACATAATCCTCCCATTTGTCACGTACGCATACAATACGGCTACCCAAAGTACTACGGGATTTTCCCCGTACTTCCTCCTCTACGGTCGCGATCCTTCGCATACCATCGATACGGTTTTGCCTTATACACCAGACGCGTCAGAGTGTGCTCCCGTATCAGCCGTCGCCCGATACGCCGAGGAATGCCGTCAATTAGCCCGCCATTTCACCTCCGACGACCAACAACGACAAAAAGAAAACCGCGATGGCGACGCTACGAATCCGAACTTCGCTCCCGGCACACTTGTCTTGTTGTCCGTGCCTTATACCACGCCTGGAATTTCGACAAAACTTCTCTCGAAGTATGATGGACCATACCGCATCGTCGAACGCACCTCTCCGGTCAACTATGTCATAGAGCCGCTTACACCCACATCCGACAAGCGCCGACGTGGACGGGATATTGTCCACGTTCACCGCCTGAAACCATTTTATGAACCGCTCGTCTCCACGTCGTAAGTCGCCAGGATGGCTCCGCTTTTGCACCGGGGGTAATTGTAATGAAGAAGAAGAGCACACGGACAAGGCCAGCCAGATCGACTGTTCAATGCCTGCAGTGCAACCAGTAGGCCAGCCGGATCGCCAGTGCTTAGCACGAGTGGGAGCCGTTCGTGCAACCAGCTGTTCCTGCTCTGCGTCACCTGCCTTTTCGATTGTGAACAGACGCTACCATCTGAACTGTTCAGTACGCCCCTTTACAAAACTATTATTGAGAGAAGCGTTCAAGCAGCTATAGAGAGGGGCAGTCATGGCGCGGTAGAGCGGGTCCTACAGGGAATCTTGGAGCCCCATCTGATTAAGCTACAGGCCTTTGAAATCAGAATTGATCGTAAACTTCAGGAGCTTGCGGATTGCACGCGGTCAAAGGTTCCTAAACTTACTGGCCGGATGGGTAACAGGCAGCTTGGAGCTGACGATTTGCCCGACACCGGGGTGGAAACACCAGGCGCGGCGTCCTTGAGTATTCAACATGGCCCGCCCTCCTAAGTTGCAGATTTTGCAGTGGAACTGCAGGGGGTTTAAGAGGAAGAGGAAATCGCTACAGCAATACATTGAATCGTTGGAAAAATTACCAGATATCATTGCACTGCAGGACGTAAATACGGAAGCAAAACTGAGACCATACAGCGCACATCAAACCAACTCATCCACTTGCATTCTGGTGCATAAGGATTGCACGGCTGTCACAATTGAACTGGAGTTAACCACTGAGGTGGAGCACACTTTTATTCAGCTCTTACCGAACGTACGTACTATCAGAAGTGCGTATGTATTGAACATATATAGTCGACCAAAAAGCAGGGGTGCGTCTTTTGACGAGATTTTCCAAAAGGCGGCGCAATTGGCAAAATCAGCCCCTCTTATCATAGTGGGGGATTTTAACGCGTATAGCTTTTTGTGGGGTTATAGTAAGGAGGATATTAAGGGCAGGAAACTCTCTGCGGCCATATCAGACGTAGCTTTGACGATTCTTACGGACCCGCGGCATCCGACGAGGATTGGCAACAGTGTCTCGAGAGATACGTGCCCAGATTAGAGCACTGCACGGGCTCGGGCTTACCCGAAAGCCCGGGCCCGGCCCGGCCCGTGGGCCGGGCCGGGCCGGGTAGAGGAGTTTTTTCACGGGCTCGGGCACGGCGTGTGCTTTTTGACCCGGGCCCGGGCCGGGCTCGGGTTTTTTGACGCGGGCCCGGGCCGGGCTCGGGCTTTCTGCGAGTTATTCTCGGGCTTCTGAACTCTGAAAAACATGTATTTTTCGGTCTCGGGCTGGGTTCGGGCCGGTTTCGAGTCGGGCTCGGGCCGGGCTCGGGCTTAAGGTAAAGGGGTGGCGGGCCGGGCCGGGCGGGTAACGTAGATTATTTCCGGGCCCGGGCCGGGCCCGGGTCTCGCCATAAAAGTTTTGATCGGGCTCGGGCGGGCCGCCCAATGTAAAAACGGGCCCGGGCCGGGCCCGGGCCGAAAAAATCGGCCCGTGCAGTGCTCTAGCCCAGATCTCTCTTTGATTAAAGGAGTGAGAAATTATGAATGGCATAACACGCAGGAGACCTTGGGGAGTGACCACTGCATTCTCAAGATCTGCCTGGACTATAATAAGCATCACAAACCGAGAGGGCAGGCCAGGCTCACGGACTGGTCGTTGTTCCGAAAGGCGGAAGATGCTACGCTTACCGCGCCCATTGAAAAGTATGAGGAGTGGGCCGAGTCATTGCTGGGAGTCAGGGATCGCTTTACGCGTACGCTCCAGACCTCAGAGAAGTTCCAGCTATCTACAACCACCTGCTACATATATGGGAGGTGAAAATAGGTCTAACGCGGCGGTGGAAGAGGCAAAAGTATAACCGCAAGCTCAAGATCAAGATCGTGGAATTAACGTTGCAAGCGGAAGAATATGCATGAACCTTGGCCAAAAACAATTGGTTGGCAAAATGTGACTCCTTGAAAGGCAGCCTCGGCACCAAGGCGGCGTGGCGTCTTCTTAGATGTTTGATAGAGCCCACCAAGTCGCGCGGGGAGCAGCAACGTAACCTCAAGAGAGCCCTGCATGGCTTCGCGGGCACGGACGAGCAGCTGGTTGCCGCCCTCACCAGCAAATATATTTGCACGATGAAAGACAACGAGCCAGTGCGGGAGTATGAAGGTATAGAGAATCCGGACATGGATCGGGAGTTTGAGGTCGAGGAAATACAGGCGGCGCTTATGGCCATGAGGCGGAGCACGGCACCAGGGAACGACAATGTGACGGTGGGATTGCTTGCCAATCTTAATCGGCAGATGCTCGAAAATCTCACGCAATACATCAACGAGTGCTGGAGAAGTGGAAAGCTACCCAGGGCGTGGAAGACGGCTGATGTAAGCTTCATTCCCAAGCCTCGAAAGGAGGTGAACATCAATAACCTGAGGCCAATCTCGCTTACATCGTGTGCAGGGAAGCTTATGGAGAAGGCGGTGCAACTTCGCCTATCGACGTATCTAGAAGACCAAGACCTTCTGCCTCACACGATGTTCGGGCTTCGGGCACACTTGTCAACCCAGGACGTATTACTACAGCTGAAGATGGAAGTGATCGATCCCCCGCGCAAGCGCAACAGTAGGGCCATACTGGCGCTGGATCTTAAGGGGGCTTTCGACAACGTGAAACACTCCAAGATTCTGGAAAATCTACAGGGTACTCATTGCGGAAAGCGTACCTTTTATTACATCAAGGACTTCTTGCAAGATAGGCAAGCCCACATCAAGATTGGTGACACGAGGTCCGAGCCGATACTCATGGGCACCAGGGGTACGCCTCAGGGAGCAGTCCTTTCTCCACTGCTCCTCAACGTTGCCCTCATGCACCTGCCGGAAAAACTGAATGCCGTAAAGGGAATTCGTCACGCCCTTTACGCGGACGATATAACCATATGGACAACGGAGGGCAGCTTGGGACAGATGGAGGGGGACCTCCAGGAGGCTGCCACCACAGTAGAAAACTATGCAGCAGAATGTGGACTGCGCTGTTCCCCGGACAAGTCGGAGCTCCTCGTCTTGCGCCGGAAGGGGGATACTGCATCGCTGGAAATCTCGGTCCACGACACACCTGTTCCCGAGGTGGAGACACTACGTATTTTGGGGCTACTCATTAACAACAAGGGCGTGAACGCAGCCGCAATCACTAAGCTCCGAACGGTGTGTGAGCAAGTCATCCGTATGATATCTCCGATCACAACCAAGAAGAGGGGTATGCAAGAAAAGGACACCCTTAGGCTAGTGCAGGCGTTTATCCTCTGCCGAATAGTGTACGTGGCCCCGTACCTTCGGATAAGGAAAAGCGATCTAAACCACATGGACGTTATCATTCGAACGGCTTATAAAAAGGCGCTCGGTCTGCCCATGAAAGCATCTACGGAGCGTCTGCTACAACTTGGAGTACACAATACGGCTGATGAATTGGTTAGCGCCCATCTTACAAGCCAGGTAATGCGATTAGCCACAACCAAGACGGGCCGCAAGGTCTTGGAGGATTTGAACATCTGCTTTCCGCAACAAGTGGCTGGACGACAAGATATTCCTCGGGAGTGGCGGAACAAATTCCTCACGCTTCCTCTTCCTAAAAACATGCACCCGGAGCTTCATCAGGCCAGAAGAGTGGCAAGGAGCAAGATGATGAACAAGTGCTATTCCAGAACAGAAGGAGCCTTCTTCGTGGGCGCTGCGGGCCCTGTAAAGGGGATATCGACAATCTCAGTGGTGCACCAAATGCAGGTTGTAGACGGGCTTTCAGTTCGTGACAGGGAAACCTTGGCTGTGGAGGAAGTGGCGATAGCCCTAGCCGCGACACACTCCGCGTCAGAATACATTATTACAGATTCGCAGGCGGCTTATAGAAACTATATGCGTGGTAGGATCACGCCGCTGGCATGCAAAATTCTTAGTGAGGCTAAAACTCGCGCTGCACCTAAGCAGCTGATATGGGTACCAGGTCACGAGGGGGTTGAGGGAAACGAGCGTGCACATGCTTCAGCCCGAGCTTTTCTTCCCCGGGATCCTTCTACGTCCTCCTTTGCTGACTTTGTCTCCCCCTCTCCGTTAACAACATACTCAGAGATACTACAGCATCTGCGCCTTGAGAGGCAGACACTACCGGGGCCCGCTAGGGGTCTTAATAAATCAGAAGAGTGTCACCTCCGTCGGCTACAAACTATGTCTTTTAATAATCCATCTAGGCTTCACGCCATAGAGCCCGAGTCTTTTTCGGCGCAGTACAAATTTTGTGGCCAAAAGGCAGACTTATACCATATGGTATGGGCTTGTCAGAAAAATACCAGTATTGCCATAATAAATCAGCCAACGTGGGAAGACTGGGAGGCGGCCCTGTCTAGCTCGGACCTCGAGGAGCAACGAGCCCTCATCGAAAGAGCACGGGCAGCGGCTTTTGCCAACGGTGTCCCGGACTAGGGACCTGACCATATCTTCCCGTAACCCAAGGTTTACTTTCTTATTTTCAATAAAAGTTTTTATCATCATCATCCACAATCAGCTCGCATGCGAAGAAGCGCTTTGAAAATACCTGTATTTTCAGCGGGGGCTATCCTTTAATCCATAGGGCCACTGTTGCCGTGGATAGAGAGCCAGACCTTGTCGCCCGCAAAAAGAGTTTCTTCAATAATAGGCCATTTACTTTCTTCTGTTTTCTAATATTTTACTTTGTCTGCTCTGGTCCAGCTGATCGATCACATTGGGCACGCTTCCTGAAAATGTTTGGAGAAAATTATCAGCTGCTAGCTCACAGTCACGGTGATATTTAGTATTTTCGTATGTGTGGAATATTGCGAGCGCGTGCTTTCATTTCTGGAACGGCTTGGTCACGAGGGCTCCGGTGCACGCATGTTGGCCCAAGTGTATAAGAGCATTAACCCCATAAAGTTCCAGAATTGAAAATCTTTTAAAGCACGCCTTTGGAAATGTCAGTGAACCTTTCGCGTCAAAAGTTTATGAGAACTTTATACCCATGAAGTTTCGTAATAAAAATCCATGCGCTCCGTAGATTCCGTGGCCGCTGCGAGATGCCGCAACGCGCCCGCTCGCTATCAAAAAGCCCTTGAAAGTTTGTGCCAGGATGGGGCTCCTTGCGTTGCGTTACTCCAGGTGCAAGGGTGTTGCCACGAAATCCATCCCGAGTTCGGAATGTTCGTGCCAAAATGCCCTTTCGAGCGTGAAAAAGCCATTGTAGACAGAATCCAGAATGATTCCTGGCGTCGGTGGTAGTTTTGGTCGGCGGTGCATGCCGGCACGAAAGATTTCGGGGGGGGGGGGGGGGCTGAAGCACCATCAGCCGCCCCCCCCCCCTGGCTACGCGCCTGGTCACAGGGATACTTTTCTTGCAGTTTACAATTTCATTAGAGATACAAAAAGATTACCTTGCTGAATTTCTAGACTTATGAATTATTCCTATTATTTCACTTCTTTATGACAAAATTGCTTTATCTCAATATTCAGATTAAATCTCAAATTAGGTTTTTGTTAAATTTTTTTATAAACATAGTTGAAACCGCCTGCTTCTTGGCCAATCCCCCTGCTGTGGGTATGCGCCAAAGTTTGGGAAACAAGACAAGACAAGGTTGTCCTGCGCTGTTCTTGAAGAACGTCTTCATGTCTTCTGTGCGCGTTGTACCGCGACACTGGTGGAGGTGCAGGATATTGACCGCGCCTGATGCCCCGGACTCCTTCTGGGAGTCGTTCATCTAGCCCGGACGCATTGTCACCAGTTACGACACTCGTACATCGCTTCAGTCGTCGACTGCTAGGCCTTGTTCCGGAGTTCTCCCCTCTTCAACCATCGCCCAGGAGCTCCACACATCTGTCAATGGCTGAAAATAGCCCACCGCAAGCACCCCAAAGCAGCCGGTCTCCCAGCCCACAACAGGTAACCGTTCTTCATCCGCTGGCTCCCGATCGCTATCGCGGTGCAGCCTTCGAAGACATTGAAGACTGGCTTGACAAGTATGACCGCCTCGCATAGATTAACCAGTGGACAGAGCAGCAGAAGCTCTCTCACGTCTATTTCGTCCTTGACGACAGTGGCCGTACTTGGTACGAGAACCGCGAAGCTGGCCTAACGACATGGAATGACTTCCGGCAGAAAATCACAGATAATTTTGCAAGTGGCAACCGACGCGACCGCGCCCAGCAGTTGATGGAGCTACGGGTGCAACAACCCAATGAGTCGGTCACAATGTTTGCCGAAGACATGGCCCGTCTCTTTCGTAGAGCCGACCCGAACATGACCGAGGATAGGAAGCTGGGCTACCTCATGCGAGGTGTAAAAGAGCAGTTGTGCGCGAAATCCTCCAGTCACCGTCGCTGATTTTATAAAAGAGGCTGCGGCTATTGAGCGGGCTCTTCATCAACAGTGCAGACAGTACGATCGACTGTCCACCAGCACCGCAATCAATGCCGCCGCATTGGCTCCACAGTATCAGAGCTCCTTGCGGGAAATGATCAGAGAGCTCGGCAGAGAGGACATTCACAGAATTATAACACTGACAGAGGATAGACCCGTCGTGTCAATCGCCGAAGTGGCACGCGACGAAATCAGGCAGGCGTTCCCGGCTGCCGATCTTCAAGACCAACAGCGTCCCATGATTTACGCCGCCGCCGTCCGATGTCCCCCACCCGTTACAACCACACCGCCGTACCACCAGCCTACGACAGCCGCTCCTTGGTCGCCGCCACAAGAGGAGGCTTTAAGGCGCGCATCCGTGATGCCGATGCAGTCATACCGTCAGCCGTCATTCGCTGCTCCTTGGTCCACGTCGCAAAACGACCCTACGAGACGGCCGCACTTTCGTAGATCCGACGCGTGCCGCACCGTCGATAACCGCCCTCTCTGTTTTAACTGCGGAGGTGCCGGCCATATTTCGCGCCATTGCTGGCATCGCGACTCATCATTTCGACCTCTTCGTCCGTGGTCTGATGTTCGACGTGCAAATGACGATTCCATGCTACGCCGCGACGACGCTGCTTTTCCTCCCATAGCGCACCCGAATCACGCATCCGCGCCCAATGATCGAACCGACTTCGGCCCTCGGTCACGATCTCCAACCCCTCCACGCCAGATGCCTGCTGGACGCACTTTTGCTGTCCTTCAGTCACGAAGGTCGCCCAGCCCACGCCGGGGAAACTGAAGGCGGCGACCTCTGGAGGTAAGGTTGCAGGCCCGCCGCAAGACCATAAAAAGCCCCAACTCTCCCGCTGCAGAACGCTGAGAAGCCGATAACCACCGACCCCGAGGAAATTGTGAGCGCCGACCTTAATGTTTTCGTGGATGGACAGCCGGTGACAGCGTTAGTCGACACTGGTGCCGACTTCTCTGTAATAAGTCAGGAACTCGCCCCCCGCCTGAAGAAAGTACAGACGCCATGGACGGGACCTCACATAAGGACGGCAGGTGGACAATTACTGATGCCTACTGAAAGATTTACTGCTAGGCTTAACATTGCCGATTCGTCGTTCGTGGCCGCTCTCATTGTTCTTCCCGTGTGCTGTAAAGATTTGATTATTGGAATGTATTTCCTAAGGGAATATGGCGCCGTAATTAACATCCCAGACCGCATGGTGACGTTTTATAAGAGCCCTGGTTTAGTTCATTGCTTATCGCCGCAACAGAACTCATTTCGTCTAACAGAAGAAGACTTCGTAATCCCACCTCGGTCCCACGTAATCCCACCTTGTTTCCGTGGCATGTGACGTACCGTTTCATTAGGAAGGAGTTGCCGACCAAATAATCATTTTATTGCTTACTCACGGTATATCTCTGTCGCACGAGGAATCGTAAATCTCACCGACGGGCGCATGAATCTATTGCTAACAAACTTTAGCACAGAGCAATGGCACCTTCCAAAAGGCATGGCTGTGGCTTAATTTGACGGTGTTGCGGATGTTCGCGGCTGCTGTTCACTACTCGAAGAAGCGCCTACACAAGACCCAGCTCCTGCACTTGATGTCAGCACTGTTTTGCCGCAGCACGAACGCGAACGGCTTCTTACGCTACTAGCCAAGTTCAACAACTGCTTTGCGTCGACGTCAAGAGTCGGTCGGACGCCTCTAACAAAGCACCGAATCATTACAGAGGATACGGCAAGACCAATTCACCAAAATCCTTATCGTGTGGCTCCCAGAGAACGCGAAGCCATATAACAACAGGTGACGAAAGTGCTTGAAGACGACGTGATCCAACCATCAACGAGTCCCTGGGCGTCCCCTGTATAGTTCTAGTCAAGAAAAAAGACGGCAGCTTGCATTTTTGTGTGGACTACCGGAAACTAAATCAGGTGACGAAGAAAGACGTGTACCCGCTTCCCCGTATCGACGATTCCCTCGACAGGCTTTGACACGCACGTTACTTCTCTTCCATGGACTTAAAAAGCGGATATTGGCCAATTGAGGTAGACCCGAGAGACCGTGAAAAAATTGCTTTCGTGACGCCAGATGGGGTATACGAATTTAAGGTTTTGCCTTTCGGCTTGTGCTCTGCCCCTGCTACGTTCCAACGCCTCATTGATACTGTGCTTTCGGGTCTGAAGTGGAAAACCTGCTTAGTGTACCTCGACGACGTCATCGTGTTCTCCGCAACGTTTGAAGAACATCTCGCATGGCTTGAAGCGGTTTTGCAGTCCATACGGTCCGCCGGCCCATAGCCTCCTAGTATATAGGAGGCTATGGCTGGCCTCATCCTGAAGCCGGAGAAGTGCCACTTTGGCTTAGCAGAACTACAGTTTCTTGATCACGTCATCAGCCACGCCGGTGTCCGCCCGGATCCTGAAAAAATTGCCGCCGTCGCACAGCTTCCAGTACCATCCGATAAAAACGCTGTCAGGCGCTTCCTCGGTGTCTGCGCCTATTACCAGCGGTTTATTGCAGATTTTGCCCACATTGCGTCGCCGTTAACTCGCCTCACGAGAGACGACGTTGCCTTTGTATGGGGCGACGAAGAGCAATTGAGGTGCATTTAACGTCTTGCGGCAACGTCTCCAGACACCTCCAGTGCTTGCCCACTTTGATGAGACCGCCCTACATTGATCCACACTGATGCCAGAAATGTTGGCTTGGGAGCTGTTCTTGTGCAGCGGCAGGAGGACACGGAAAGAGTGATTGCCTACGCAAGCCGAACGCTCTCACGCACAGAAGCAAATTATTCCACAACTGAGAAAGAATGCCTCGCCGTGGTATGGGCGGTTATGAAATTTGGCCCAACGCGCCGAACAGGCTCGGCAGCTCGCGCGCTTGCGGATCTGCCAGCCGCAAGACTACAACGCAGGCCGCTATGATGCTCACCGTAGAACCATAACCTATGAAGTCGGCGACCGAGTGTGGGTTTAGACACCCATACGGAAACGAGGCCTCCCCGAGAAGTTGTTAAGGCGATACTTCGGCCCATATCGAGTATCGCGCCGACTCAGTGATGTCACCTACGAAGTCGTCCCTGATAGTCCCAACTGTAGGCGGCGCCGCCCGTACCGCCCTGAACGTGTGCATGTTGTGCGCATGAAGCCATATGTGAGCGAATGACTATGTGAAGGGACCCTCACTTCTGCAAGTGACATTTATGGTCTAGCATCGGGGCGATGCTCTTTTAGGGAGGGACAAATGACACGCGTGCTCTAGGCAGACTACAACGACGATGACATGGACTCCGTTAACTCCGTCCATTAATGGACTCCGTCTAGTGGGTCAGTGGGATTCTGAGAGGAAGAAGACGTGTCTCTGTTCTGTTTTGTTTGAACAGGTTGTCCTGTGCTGTTCTTGAAGAACGTCTCCCTGTCTTCTGTTCACGTTGTACCGCGACAATATAGTTTGTTGTAACGTACCGTGAACTGCTCCTTATTAGCTTTTCCGTATACAAAAAGCTTTTTGCACACGCTTCTTATAGCCTTGCTGAAGTCTTCATTAACCGACATGTCACAAGACCTCAGTTTGGCTCTTGCGGCCAGAATGCCCTCACGTAGCTTGGAAGACGCAAATTTGATTATGACAGGCCGGCACTTTCCCGGTGTGAATTTCCCCAACCTGTGCGCATGAGATATGCGTTCGTCATCAGCACCCAGGTTGTATTAAGGATCAACGTTTTATTAAGGATTTTACACACCTTTTCTTTACACTGGGCCCATGCTTCGGCAGCACTGTCTTCAATGCCATGTAATATTACATTATCTCGGCGAGAGCGATCTTCAAGCTCGCCAAGACGTTCGGTTAAAGTTGCCAGTTGCGGTGCCCCAGCACACGTTTTCTCCAGTCAAGCGCATTTAAAATTAAATTTAAAATTAAATTTAAAAGGGGCTGCGGGCGTCTTGAATTGGGTGGTCTGTAGAAAGAACCGAATGCCACAGACGAGCCATTGTTAAAGAGTACTTTGCACCCAACAAATTCAGTTGAGTTTGCTTCAACGTCAACCAGGGAGCTAGATATTGTATTTCGAACTAGAACAAAAACGCCTCCCCCATGCGCAGTTCTGTCCCTCCTGTAGACAGTGTAGCTGGTTGGAAAAACTTCATTGTCATTTATTGTGTCGTCTAACCAAGAATCAGATCCAAGTACTACATGTGGCTTTGTCGTTTGTAGGAGGGCGGTGAATTAATAATCTTATTTTTAGCCTGCGGCAGTTTACAATAATACACACAATGTCATCTGTGCCGGCTGGTTGTCTAGTAACCGAGACGAGCTTTTTGAGTTGCTACGGATTAATTTTGTTCACGTTGTCGGTGTCAGCATTATAAATGAAAGTTTCCTTGTCAATTCTTAGGTGTTATACTGTAGCCTGAAGTGCCCTGCCTTGTTCTTTGCGAACTTAATTAATTTTTGCCTCCCTTGTCGAACTTTGTTGCTATAGTCCTCACTAAAAGCAATATTTGTAACTTTCAGCCTTGACACAACTAAGAAGAGCCTGTGAGCCCCCTCAACCGCATCAGCAGAAATAGAGACGTTTAATTTTTTCTTACAAAAGTCAAGAACCTTAGTCTCTGAATCTTGCAAAGTTTCGGTGGCTGCACCTTGGAAGCCAAAAAAAAGGTCAGGTTATTTCTTCGAGATGTATTTTCCATGTCATCCTCAAAGTCATGCAGTTTGGAATACGTGACAACAAGTTTGTCGGTTTGCGCAGCTAATTGTTTCACTTTATCTTTTAATGGTAGCACCGATAACAAATTATCCTCAAGGACGTTGGATTTATCCTCCATTTGCGAAAACCTTTGCTCGAGTGCCTCCTGACGTTTCGCTACGGAACGAAGTTCCCCGAGAATCTCTGTCTGCTTTTGTAGCACCGCTGGAATTGCCATGACGGCAATAAACATTCGTTGTACTTGCTCGGAAGTAAGAGGGCCTGGATTTCGTTCTACATCTCCTGCAAGCTGCAGCAATTTGCATACATAGCGCGCACAAAACGAACACTTGCCAGAAAAAAATGTTGCACATACACACACTCAAGGCGCAGTTGGGATCTGGCACCAATTTCCGGAAAGGTTTTACCATTACCAGGACGATAGAATAAACTAACCTGTAGAAGTACGAGACGTATGTGATCAGCGGCCATGTCGGCGCCAGATCCCGAAGTGGTATGCAGGGGCGACAGCTTTTGTAGTGTGACGTTGTGATCCGATGTGCCGGGTTGCCAGTCAGCGTAGCGATAGCCAAAAATCGATGGTAGCGCCGTCTTTTCCAACGGAAGGTGCCGTTCTGTGAACAAGTGCAGAGCAGGGCATACATCCCAGGCGGCACTGTCAGCATGGTAGAAAGGTTGCTCCGCTCCAAATGCATGGAAAGTCGTCATCTGCAGAACCTGTAGAAGTACGAGACGTAAGTGACCAGCGGCCATGTCGGCTCCAGATCCCCGTATCTTTCTCTTAAGACAAACTTGTTCAATTGCGTAAGGTCTACAGAGATCCTTACGTCTCCCGAGTGCTTTAGTACAGGCACAATGCCGGCACACCACTCTGTTGGCTCTTCGACTTTGCGAATGAAGCCCATTTGTTCCATGTTCTCGAGTTCTCGTTTTACAAGCTCCTGAAGCGGTATAGGAATCCTGCGTGGTGCGCTTATTACAAATGGAACAGCGTCTGGTTTAAGCCTTATTGTATACTCCCCAGGCATAGTTCCTAAGTTGTTGAAAACCTGAGGGCACATAACTTCGTAGTTGGGGTCCTTGTGAGCCACAAGGTCACCGAACTTGATAACTCCCAACGCTTCGAGAGCCAGCAAACCCCGCAGTACATGGCGCAAAGGACTGACCACATAACACGTTTGGCGAGAAGTTTGTCCCCTCCAAAATATATCCGCCTAAAACTTGCCCAGAACATTTAAGCGATCACCGCTAGCGCCAGTCAAGACCTCGTCAGCCTTTTCCAAACTCGTGGGAAGTCCCGGAAACGATGCTGGAATTACGGACACTTCTGCGTGTGACTGGACCTTTGCGAAAACAGGCACGGAGTTAAGTAATACCTGAACGTAACGCGCCTCGACCACGCCCAAAATAACCTCCCCAGTGTCCTTTTGTACAGACGACACTCGTACCTTTCGCAGGTAGCCTGGAGGAATCCCTTTGAGGCACAAGTTGCCGAAGTGTCCCTTTAAGCCGCAGTTTAAGCACTTCTGGTCCCTCGCCGGGCAGCCGGGCAGGTTGTCCGTGGGTGCGAGTTGCCTCCGCAGAAGATGCACGCTTCCTCGGAACGAGCTGATGTCGGCCGGGTTTCCTTGCTGCGTTGCGGTTTCCTGCGGCAGCCTACTGCGTCGACATGGCTTGCATGGTGTGTATTCGTGGACTTCGTTGGAGTTTCGAAGTTCTTCTTGCTGCTGCTGAACGGTCTCTTTTAGGCTTGCCCTCGCCAGAGCTGTTGCGAGAGACAGCTTGGAATCCATTTGGAGCGACTCGGGAAGTTTTTTATCCCGCAGGCCCAGGACGAACCGGTCTCTGATAAGGCGCTGCTTGAATTCTCCGAAGTCACATTTGTCCGCCAAGACGTGCAGAGCAGTCATAAACTGGTCAATTGACTCGCCAGGCATCTGGTGCTGCTTGTGAAAGCAAGCGCTCTCGTAAACAACGTTGCTTTCCTTGATGAAGTAATCGTCGAACTTCTTGACCAGCTCAAATTTCTTTGAATCTTCTGTAGAAAGATCAAAAGGTGGCGAAGATGTGCCTTGCTAGTCGACTCATGGTATAAACCAGAGTGCGTACTTGTGCCTCTTCCGAGCGCTCATTCAGGACCGACGCAAGCGATAGTCGTCGAAGTGCTGTATCCACGCCGGCCAGTCCGAGGTTGTGTCGAAGTCCAGCGGTGGCGGCTGCTGAAGTCCCAGTGGCGATGCAGTGGCCATTGCAGCCTCCTTTTCTGACGACGTCTCGATCCTCTTTTTCCAATTAATCGCTTTTAAAAGTGGGTGGATCGCATCACTTCTGACACCATGTCGCAGCGGCGCCCGCCGCTATCTGTTCGTGATCGGCGAAAGACCGGAGACGTCTGTAGTCCAACCTTCCAGGCAAGCGAAAGGCGTCTTGCTTTCCACATCAATTTAAATAGAACCAGCGAGACGTCAGTTCTTCTTTCTGGGGTTTTATGCGCCAAAACCCGTTCTGATTATGAGGCACGCCATAGTGGAGCGCTCCGGATTAATTTCAACCACCTTGGGTTCTTTAACGTGCACAACAGCGTGACGTCAGCGACACGTGGTTCCATACATGCATCAGGCACAATAAATCGGCGCGTCATGCGGGAGCGTGCTTTCAGCCACAGAGAAATACATTCCAGCACATACTACGCTGAAAAGCCTCTCCCCCAACCCCAGCTCGGAGAGGACCTTGAGAATGTCCTTGTGCGATCTATGCGATCAAAAGCTTTTTCGACGTCTAGTCCCAGGATCGCTCTCGCGTGCACCGGGCTAACTTCTATGAGCTGGTGTTTGATCAGGAGCATGGCGTCCTGAGTCGATAGCCCGGGGCGAAAACGCATCTGGTTATATCGGAGTATGTCGTTTTGCTCGACGTGTCTAGTGAGTCTGTTGAGAATAACGTGTTCCGTAGCTTTACCTAGGTACGATGTAAGCCAGATTGGATGGAGGTTATCCAGATTGCGCAATTTGCCCGGTTTGGGTATGACGATGGTGTTGGCCATATTCCATTCCTCCGGATAGTCTCCCTTTCTCCATAACTCGGTGAAATGATTCGTCAAGAAAGTGATCGAGCCGTCGTCTAGATTCATTAAGATTAGTAATACCGTCGGGTCCGGCTGCCGATCTACTAAAGTGACCATGGAGGGCGGCTCGTACTTCACCCCCGGTGTAATCGCGGGACAATTTACTCGCACGGTCCTCCCGAGTACTCTACGCGTTCGTTGCTATCGCCCTGTTGTTTGAGCGGGAGACATTTGTCCGCGAGCTGTCTCATGACTAGCTCTTGAGTCCTGTACTGGCTGACCTGATGTACTAGCTTTGCAATTGCCGTTCTCTTGTTTGACTTAGTTTTGCTCTTGTTCAATAGGTGTTTGAGGAGGTTCCAACTGCCCCCGTGTTTGATTCTGCCGTCTGCCAAGTGGCAAACTTGGTCCCACTGCTGTTTCGCGAGTGTTCTCGAATGCTTCTCGATCTGTCTGTTTATCAACGCTATCTCTTTCCTGAGCCTTCGGTTCAGTCTTTGCATTTTCCATCTTTGCAGGATGGATTGTTTGGCCAAGATCAAATGCGCGACCCTCTCTATGCTTTCTTTGGTCTTAATTTCTTTAGTGGCCCCCCTGAGGTCCTGTTCGAGCCGGTGGACCCAGGTCTTGAAGGACTGTCTGCCCGCTTCTAGTCTCTTAGCTCCAACTTTCCTTAAAAGGTCCCAGTCTGTGCACCGAAACGTTCTAGTCACTTGTTTCGGCATGCCTATACCTATGTTTATGATATAGTGGTCGCTGCCTAGATCGGTGCCCGAGTTTTCCCAACTAGCTTGTTTCGAGTTGTTGAGAAAAGTGAGATCGGGTGTAGAGTCCCTGCACGTGGACGTGCCACAACGGGTGGGGAAAGCCGGATCGGTGATCAGGCACAGTCCCAGGTCCGTGGCAAGGTCCCATAACCCCTCACCTTTCTTTGTATTACAACCATATCCCCACGCGTGGTAGGGGGCAATAAAGTCCCCTCTGATGATGAGCGGGGAGCTCTTTGACACTGCGAGTGCCTTTTTGAAAAGTACCCTAAAGCTTTGTTTCTTGTCGGTGGGACTGCTGTAAATGTTTAGGCAGAAGTTACTCTGCACGGTGGACCGTGGAAGCGCGTCGCTCTTAGCATGCCTCCTTTTGTGCTTATCCAGGGGCTGCTCTTTGGTTTCGCCGGAGTAAACAACTACACGTGCATCGGAAACAACTCGACGCCGAAAACAACCGCAATCTACAAACAAGGGAATGACGCACCAGCGCTCAACCCGCCGCCTGCCGGCCACTACTGCTGGGCTCTGACGTCATCTACGACTGCAGCTATAAAACAGGATCCCCGGCACTGCTTCTTAATTGGGCACGGTGGACCGTGGAAGCGCCTGGCTCTTAGCATGCCTCCTTTTGTGCTTATCCAGGGGCTGCTCTTTGGTTTCGCCGGAGTAAACAACGACACGTGCATCGGAAACAACTCGACGCCGAAAACAACCGCAATCTACAAACAAGGGAATGACGCACCAGCGCTCAACCTGCCGCCTGCCGGCCACTACTGCTGGGCTCTGACGTCATCTACGACTGCAGCTATAAAACAGGATCCCCGGCACTGCTTCTTAATTGGGCACGGTGGACCGTGAAAGCGCCTGGCTCTTAGCATGACTCCTTTTGTGCTTATCCAGGGGCTGCTCTTTGGTTTCGCCGGAGTAAACAACGACACGTGCATCGGAAAAAACTCGACGCCGAAAACAACCGCAATCTACTAACATGGCAATGACGCACCAGCGTTCAACCCGCCACCTGCCGGACACTCCTGCTGGGCTGTGACGTCACCTACGACTGCAGCTATAAAACAGGATCCCCGGCACTGCTTCTTCATTGGGCACGGTGGACCGTGGAAGCGCCTCGCTCTTAGCATGCCTCCTTTTGTGCTTATCCAGGGGCTGCTCTTTGGTTTTGCCGGAGTAAACAACGACACGTGCATCGGAAACAACTCGACGCCGAAAACAACCGCAATCTACAAACAAAGGAATGACGCACCAGCACTCAACTCGCCGCCTGCCGGCCACTACTGCTGGGCTCTGACGTCACTTACGACTGCAGCTATTAAACAGGATCCCCGGCACTGCTTCTTAATTGGGCACGGTGGACCGTGGAAGCGCCTGGCTCTTAGCATGCCTCCTTTTGTGCTTATCCAGGGGCTGCTCTTTGGTTTCGCCGGAGTAAACAACGACACGTGCATCGGAAACAACTCGACGCCGAAAACAACCGCAATCTACAAACAAGGGAATGACGCACCAGCGCTCAACCCGCCGCCTGCCGGCCACTACTGCTGGGCTCTGACGTCACTTACGACTGCAGCTATAAAACAGGATCCCCGGCACTGCTTCTTAATTGGGCACGGTGGACCGTGGAAGCGCCTGGCTCTTAGCATGCCTCGTTTTGTGCTTATCCAGGGGCTGCTCTTTGGTTTTGCCGGAGTAAACAACGACACGTGCATCGGAAACAACTCGACGCCGAAAACAACCGCAATCTACAAACAAAGGAATGACGCACCAGCACTCAACTCGCCGCCGGCCGGCCACTACTGCTGGGCTTTAACGTCACTTACGACTGCAGCTATAAAACAGGATCCCCGGAACTGCTTCTTAATTTGGCACGGTGGACCGTGGAAACGCCTGGCTCTTAGCATGCCACCTTTTGTGCTTATCCAGGGGCTGCTCTTTGGTTTCGCCGGAGTAAACAACGACACGTGCATCGGAAACAACTCGACGCCGAAAACAACCGCAATCTACAAACAAGGGAATGACGCACCAGCGCTCAACCCGCCGCCTGCCGGCCACTACTGCTGGGCTCTGACGTCATCTACGACTGCAGCTATAAAACAGGATCCCCGGCACTGCTTCTTAATTGGGCACGGTGGACCGTGGAAGCGCCTGGCTCTTAGCATGCCTCCTTTTGTGCTTATCCAGGGGCTGCTCTTTGGTTTCGCCGGAGTAAACAACGACACGTGCATCGGAAACAACTCGACGCCGAAAACAACCGCAATCTACAAACAAGGGAATGACGCACCAGCGCTCAACCCGCCGCCTGCCGGCCACTACTGCTGGGCTCTGACGTCATCTACGACTGCAGCTATAAAACAGGATCCCCGGCACTGCTTCTTAATTGGGCACGGTGGACCGTGGAAGCGCCTGGCTCTTAGCATGCCTCCTTTCGTGCTTATCCAGGGGCTGCTCTTTGGTTTCGCCGGAGTAAACAACGACACGTGCATCGGAAACAACTCGACGCCGAAAACAACCGCAATCTACAAACAAGGGAATGACGCACCAGCGCTCAACCTGCCGCCTGCCGGCCACTACTGCTGGGCTCTGACGTCACTTACGACTGCAGCTATAAAACAGGATCCCCGGCACTGCTTCTTAATTGGGCACGGTGGACCATGGAAGCGCCTGGCTCTTAGCATGCCTCGTTTTGGGCTTATCCAGAGGTGCTCTTTGGTTTTGCCGGAGTAAAGAACGACACGTGCATCGAAACAACTCGATGCCGAAAACAACCGCAATCTACAAACAAAGGAATGACGCACCAGCACTCAACTCGCCGCCTGCCGGCGACTACTGCTGGGCTCTGACGTCACTTACGACTGCAGCTATAAAACAGGATCCCCGGCACTGCTTCTTAATTGGGCACGGTGGACCGTGGAAGCGCCTGGCTCTTAGCATGCCTCCTTTCGTGCTTATCCAGGGGCTGCTCTTTGGTTTCGCCGGAGTAAACAACGACACGTGCATCGGAAACAACTCGACGCCGAAAACAACCGCAATCTACAAACAAGGGAATGACGCACCAGCGCTCAACCCGCCGCCTGCCGGCCACTACTGCTGGGCTCTGACGTCACTTACGACTGCAGCTATAAAACAGGATCCCCGGCACTGCTTCTTAATTGGGCACGGTGGACCGTGGAAGCGCCTGGCTCTTAGCATGCCTCCTTTTGTGCTTATCCAGGGGCTGCTCTTTGGTTTCGCCGGAGTAAACAACGACACGTGCATCGGAAACAACTCGACGCCGAAAACAACCGCAATCTACAAACAAAGGAATGACGCACCAGCACTCAACTCGCCGCCTGCCGGCCACTACTGCTGGGCTTTGACGTCACTTACGACTGCAGCTATAAAACAGGATCCCCGGCACTGCTTCTTAATTGGGCACGGTGGACCGTGGAAGCGCCTGGCTCTTAGCATGCCTCCTTTTGTGCTTATCCAGGGGCTGCTCTTTGGTTTCGCCGGAGTAAACAACGACACGTGCATCGGAAACAACTCGACGCCCAAAACAACCGCAATCTACAAACAAGGGAATGACGCACCAGCGCTCAACCCGCCGCCTGCCGGCCACTACTGCTGGGCTCTGACGTCATCTACGACTGCAGCTATAAAACAGGATCCCCGGCACTGCTTCTTAATTGGGCACGGTGGACCGTGGAAGCGCCTGGCTCTTAGCATGCCTCCTTTTGTGCTTATCCAGGGGCTGCTCTTTGGTTTCGCCGGAGTAAACAACGACACGTGCATCGGAAACAACTCGACGCCGAAAACAACCGCAATCTACAAACAAGGGAATGACGCACCAGCGCTCAACCCGCCGCCTGCCGGCCACTACTGCTGGGCTTGACGTCACTACGACTGCAGCTATAAAACAGGATCCCCGGCACTGCTTCTTAATTGGGCACGGTGGACCGTGGAAGCGCCTGGCTCTTAGCATGCCTCCTTTTGTGCTTATCCAGGGGCTGCTCTTTGGTTTCGCCGGAGTAAACAACGACACGTGCATCGGAAACAACTCGACGCCGAAAACAACCGCAATCTACAAACAAGGAATGACGCACCAGCGCTCAACTCGCCGCCTGCCGGCCACTACTGCTGGGCTCTGACGTCACTCTACGACTGCAGCTATAAAACAGGATCCCCGGCACTGCTTCTTAATTGGGCACGGTGGACCGTGGAAGCGCCTGGCTCTTAGCATGCCTCCTTTTGTGCTTATCCAGGGGCTGCTCTTTGGTTTCGCCGGAGTAAACAACGACACGTGCATCGGAAACAACTCGACGCCGAAAACAACCGCAATCTACAAACAAGGGAATGACGCACCAGCGCTCAACCCGCCGCCTGCCGGCCACTACTGCTGGGCTCTGACGTCATCTACGACTGCAGCTATAAAACAGGATCCCCGGCACTGCTTCTTAATTGGGCACGGTGGACCGTGGAAGCGCCTGGCTCTTAGCATGCCTCCTTTTGTGCTTATCCAGGGGCTGCTCTTTGGTTTCGCCGGAGTAAACAACGACACGTGCATCGGAAACAACTCGACGCCGAAAACAACCGCAATCTACAAACAAGGGAATGACGCACCAGCGCTCAACCCGCCGCCTGCCGGCCACTACTGCTGGGCTTGACGTCATCTACGACTGCAGCTATAAAACAGGATCCCCGGCACTGCTTCTTAATTGGGCACGGTGGACCGTGGAAGCGCCTGGCTCTTAGCATGCCTCCTTTTGTGCTTATCCAGGGGCTGCTCTTTGGTTTCGCCGGATTAAACAACACGTGCATCGGAAACAACTCGACCCCGATAACAACCGCAATCTACAAACAAGGGAATGACGCACCAGTGCTCAATCCGCCGCCTGCCGGCCACTACTGCTGGGCTTTGACGTCACTACGACTGCAGCTATAAAACAGGATCCCCGGCACTGCTTCTTAATTGGGCACGGTGGACCGTGGAAGCGCCTGGCTCTTAGCATGCCTCCTTTTGTGCTTATCCAGGGGCTGCTCTTTGGTTTCGCCGGAGTAAACAACGACACGTGCATCGGAAACAACTCGACGCCGAAAACAACCGCAATCTACAAACAAGGGAATGACGCACCAGCGCTCAACCCGCCGCCTGCCGGCCACTACTGCTGGGCTCTGACGTCACTACGACTGCAGCTATAAAACAGGATCCCCGGCACTGCTTCTTAATTGGGCACGGTGGACCGTGGAAGCGCCTGGCTCTTAGCATGCCTCCTTTTGTGCTTATCCAGGGGCTGCTCTTTGGTTTCGCCGGAGTAAACAACGACACGTGCATCGGAAACAACTCGACGCCGAAAACAACCGCAATCTACAAACAAGGGAATGACGCACCAGCGCTCAACCCGCCGCCTGCCGGCCACTACTGCTGGGCTCTGACGTCATCTACGACTGCAGCTATAAAACAGGATCCCCGGCACTGCTTCTTAATTGGGCACGGTGGACCGTGGAAGCGCCTGGCTCTTAGCATGCCTCCTTTTGTGCTTATCCAGGGGCTGCTCTTTGGTTTCGCCGGAGTAAACAACGACACGTGCATCGGAAACAACTCGACGCCGAAAACAACCGCAATCTACAAACAAGGGAATGACGCACCAGCGCTCAACCGCCGCCTGCCGGCCACTACTGCTGGGCTCTGACGTCATCTACGACTGCAGCTATAAAACAGGATCCCCGGCACTGCTTCTTCATTGGGCACGGTGGACCGTGGAAGCGCCTGGCTCTTAGCATGCCTCCTTTTGTGCTTATCCAGGGGCTGCTCTTTGGTTTCGCCGGAGTAAACAACGACACGTGCATCGGAAACAACTCGACGCCGAAAACAACCGCAATCTACAAACAAGGGAATGACGCACCAGCGCTCAACCCGCCACCTGCCGGACACTACTGCTGGGCTGTGACGTCACCTACGACTGCAGCTATAAAACAGGATCCCCGGCACTGCTTCTTCATTGGGCACGGTGGACCGTGGAAGCGCCTGGCTCTTAGCATGCCTCCTTTTGTGCTTATCCAGGGGCTGCTCTTTGGTTTCGCCGGAGTAAACAACGACACGTGCATCGGAAACAACTCGACGCCGAAAACAACCGCAATCTACAAACAAGGGAATGACGCACCAGCGCTCAACCCGCCGCCTGCCGGCCACTACTGCTGGGCTCTGACGTCATCTACGACTGCAGCTATAAAACAGGATCCCCGGCACTGCTTCTTAATTGGGCACGGTGGACCGTGGAAGCGCCTGGCTCTTAGCATGCCTCCTTTTGTGCTTATCCAGGGGCTGCTCTTTGGTTTCGCCGGAGTAAACAACGACACGTGCATCGGAAACAACTCGACGCCGAAAACAACCGCAATCTACAAACAAGGGAATGACGCACCAGCGCTCAACCCGCCGCCTGCCGGCCACTACTGCTGGGCTCTGACGTCATCTACGACTGCAGCTATAAAACAGGATCCCCGGCACTGCTTCTTAATTGGGCACGGTGGACCGTGGAAGCGCCTGGCTCTTAGCATGCCTCCTTTTGTGCTTATCCAGGGGCTGCTCTTTGGTTTCGCCGGAGTAAACAACGACACGTGCATCGGAAACAACTCGACGCCGAAAACAACCGCAATCTACAAACAAGGGAATGACGCACCAGCGCTCAACCCGCCGCCTGCCGGCCACTACTGCTGGGCTTGACGTCACTACGACTGCAGCTATAAAACAGGATCCCCGGCACTGCTTCTTAATTGGGCACGGTGGACCGTGGAAGCGCCTGGCTCTTAGCATGCCTCCTTTTGTGCTTATCCAGGGGCTGCTCTTTGGTTTCGCCGGAGTAAACAACGACACGTGCATCGGAAACAACTCGACGCCGAAAACAACCGCAATCTACAAACAAGGGAATGACGCACCAGCGCTCAACCCGCCGCCTGCCGGCCACTACTGCTGGGCTTGACGTCATCTACGACTGCAGCTATAAAACAGGATCCCCGGCACTGCTTCTTAATTGGGCACGGTGGACCGTGGAAGCGCCTGGCTCTTAGCATGCCTCCTTTTGTGCTTATCCAGGGGCTGCTCTTTGGTTTCGCCGGAGTAAACAACGACACGTGCATCGGAAACAACTCGACGCCGAAAACAACCGCAATCTACAAACAAGGGAATGACGCACCAGCGCTCAACCCGCCGCCTGCCGGCCACTACTGCTGGGCTTGACGTCATCTACGACTGCAGCTATAAAACAGGATCCCCGGCACTGCTTCTTCATTGGGCACGGTGGACCGTGGAAGCGCCTGGCTCTTAGCATGCCTCCTTTTGTGCTTATCCAGGGGCTGCTCTTTGGTTTCGCCGGAGTAAACAACGACACGTGCATCGGAAACAACTCGACGCCGAAAACAACCGCAATCTACAAACAAGGGAATGACGCACCAGCGCTCAACCCGCCGCCTGCCGGCCACTACTGCTGGGCTCTGACGTCACCTACGACTGCAGCTATAAAACAGGATCCCCGGCACTGCTTCTTCATTGGGCACGGTGGACCGTGGAAGCGCCTGGCTCTTAGCATGCCTCCTTTTGTGCTTATCCAGGGGCTGCTCTTTGGTTTCGCCGGAGTAAACAACGACACGTGCATCGGAAACAACTCGACGCCGAAAACAACCGCAATCTACAAACAAGGGAATGACGCACCAGCGCTCAACCCGCCGCCTGCCGGCCACTACTGCTGGGCTTGACGTCATCTACGACTGCAGCTATAAAACAGGATCCCCGGCACTGCTTCTTCATTGGGCACGGTGGACCGTGGAAGCGCCTGGCTCTTAGCATGCCTCCTTTTGTGCTTATCCAGGGGCTGCTCTTTGGTTTCGCCGGAGTAAACAACGACACGTGCATCGGAAACAACTCGACGCCGAAAACAACCGCAATCTACAAACAAGGGAATGACGCACCAGCGCTCAACCCGCCGCCTGCCGGCCACTACTGCTGGGCTCTGACGTCACTACGACTGCAGCTATAAAACAGGATCCCCGGCACTGCTTCTTCATTGGGCACGGTGGACCGTGGAAGCGCCTGGCTCTTAGCATGCCTCCTTTTGTGCTTATCCAGGGGCTGCTCTTTGGTTTCGCCGGAGTAAACAACGACACGTGCATCGGAAACAACTCGACGCCGAAAACAACCGCAATCTACAAACAAGGGAATGACGCACCAGCGCTCAACCCGCCGCCTGCCGGCCACTACTGCTGGGCTCTGACGTCACTACGACTGCAGCTATAAAACAGGATCCCCGGCACTGCTTCTTCATTGGGCACGGTGGACCGTGGAAGCGCCTGGCTCTTAGCATGCCTCCTTTTGTGCTTATCCAGGGGCTGCTCTTTGGTTTCGCCGGAGTAAACAACGACACGTGCATCGGAAACAACTCGACGCCGAAAACAACCGCAATCTACAAACAAGGGAATGACGCACCAGCGCTCAACCCGCCGCCTGCCGGCCACTACTGCTGGGCTCTGACGTCACTACGACTGCAGCTATAAAACAGGATCCCCGGCACTGCTTCTTCATTGGGCACGGTGGACCGTGGAAGCGCCTGGCTCTTAGCATGCCTCCTTTTGTGCTTATCCAGGGGCTGCTCTTTGGTTTCGCCGGAGTAAACAACGACACGTGCATCGGAAACAACTCGACGCCGAAAACAACCGCAATCTACAAACAAGGGAATGACGCACCAGTGCTCAATCCGCCGCCTGCCAGCCACTACTGCTGGGCTTTGACGTCACTACGACTGCAGCTATAAAACAGGATCCCCGGCACTGCTTCTTCATTGGGCACGGTGGACCGTGGAAGCGCCTGGCTCTTAGCATGCCTCCTTTTGTGCTTATCCAGGGGCTGCTCTTTGGTTTCGCCGGAGTAAACAACGACACGTGCATCGGAAACAACTCGACGCCGAAAACAACCGCAATCTACAAACAAGGGAATGACGCACCAGCGCTCAACCCGCCAGCTGCCGGACACTACTGCTGGGCTGTGACGTCACCTACGACTGCAGCTATAAAACAGGATCCCCGGCACTGCTTCTTCATTGGGCACGGTGGACCGTGGAAGCGCCTGGCTCTTAGCATGCCTCCTTTTGTGCTTATCCAGGGGCTGCTCTTTGGTTTCGCCGGAGTAAACAACGACACGTGCATCGGAAACAACTCGACGCCGAAAACAACCGCAATCTACAAACAAGGGAATGACGCACCAGCGCTCAACCCGCCGCCTGCCGGCCACTACTGCTGGGCTCTGACGTCATCTACGACTGCAGCTATAAAACAGGATCCCCGGCACTGCTTCTTCATTGGGCGCGGTGGACCGTGGAAGCGCCTGGCTCTTAGCATGCCTCCTTTTGTGCTTATCCAGGAGCTGCTCTTTGGTTTCGCCGGAGTAAACAACGACACGTGCATCGGAAACAACTCGACGCCGAAAACAACCGCAATCTACAAACAAGGGAATGACGCACCAGCGCTCAACCCGCCGCCTGCCGGCCACTACTGCTGGGCTTGACGTCATCTACGACTGCAGCTATAAAACAGGATCCCCGGCACTGCTTCTTCATTGGGCACGGTGGACCGTGGAAGCGCCTGGCTCTTAGCATGCCTCCTTTTGTGCTTATCCAGGGGCTGCTCTTTGGTTTCGCCGGAGTAAACAACGACACGTGCATCGGAAACAACTCGACGCCGAAAACAACCGCAATCTACAAACAAGGGAATGACGCACCAGCGCTCAACCCGCCGCCTGCCGGCCACTACTGCTGGGCTGTGACGTCACTACGACTGCAGCTATAAAACAGGATCCCCGGCACTGCTTCTTCATTGGGCACGGTGGACCGTGGAAGCGCCTGGCTCTTAGCATGCCTCCTTTTGTGCTTATCCAGGGGCTGCTCTTTGGTTTCGCCGGAGTAAACAACGACACGTGCATCGGAAACAACTCGACGCCGAAAACAACCGCAATCTACAAACAAGGGAATGACGCACCAGCGCTCAACCCGCCGCCTGCCGGCCACTACTGCTGGGCTCTGACGTCACTACGACTGCAGCTATAAAACAGGATCCCCGGCACTGCTTCTTCATTGGGCACGGTGGACCGTGGAAGCGCCTGGCTCTTAGCATGCCTCCTTTTGTGCTTATCCAGGGGCTGCTCTTTGGTTTCGCCGGAGTAAACAACGACACGTGCATCGGAAACAACTCGACGCCGAAAACAACCGCAATCTACAAACAAGGGAATGACGCACCAGCGCTCAACCCGCCGCCTGCCGGCCACTACTGCTGGGCTCTGACGTCATCTACGACTGCAGCTATAAAACAGGATCCCCGGCACTGCTTCTTAATTGGGCACGGTGGACCGTGGAAGCGCCTGGCTCTTAGCATGCCTCGTTTTGTGCTTATCCAGGGGCTGCTCTTTGGTTTTGCCGGAGTAAACAACGACACGTGCATCGGAAACAACTCGACGCCGAAAACAACCGCAATCTACAAACAAAGGAATGACGCACCAGCACTCAACTCGCCGCCTGCCGGCCACTACTGCTGGGCTTTGACGTCACTTACGACTGCAGCTATAAAACAGGATCCCCGGAACTGCTTCTTAATTGGCACGGTGGACCGTGGAAGCGCCTGGCTCTTAGCATGCCACCTTTTGTGCTTATCCAGGGGCTGCTCTTTGGTTTCGCCGGAGTAAACAACGACACGTGCATCGGAAACAACTCGACGCCGAAAACAGGCGCGGATCCAGGGGGGATGTCCGGATGTCCTGACCCCCCTCTCAGATTTCTGCATCGCCCCCTCGCTGACAGGGCGATGGCCCTGTCGCAAAAAAATATGGCCACCAGCATTCTTCAAAAGTATTTTTCGCGAGTACCAGTGGTAGCAGTCATGTAGAAGTAAAGCTAGCTCGCTCACAAGCTTAGTTGTATTCCGCAGGGGTGTGGTGTCGCGAAGTTGCCATAGTTATTTTTTCTCATGAACACCTTGGACCTCCTGGCGCCGGCCGTGCCTTACTCGTCCCGTAGGTGGTGTCGAATGAACGAGGGGACGTCCCTTTTGCCAAGCACGCTGATGTGCGCGCAAGTGCCTTCACGCCTGATTAACTTAGTTCCCCTCGAGGTGTCACCGGTTGCCTCATCGGTTGCCTCATCGGCTGTCATCGGTTCCGCGACCAACCTGCTTAATGAAAGAGATCTCTCGTTGAAGTGTTCATATATAAATAATAACAACTAACAGCTAAACTAAGAACTACGCATAGGCAACTTTTTTTAACTGTAGCACTCATTGTGATCACAGTTACGCGTTGAAAATATCCAGCACGAGCACAGTACCGTTCGTACGCTACAAGTTTTTCATTGTAACTTCATTGTCGTACATTAAGCATGGGAGGCTAAAACCCGCCGGATCCATTTACCTGAGTGGGCGTTCTCGCGGAGCGGGGCGAAGCCTCGAGCCACATCTGCGAAGTAGGGGAGCGTGACGTCAGCGGCCTACGCCAGCGCGCCGGCTTAGGATGGCGTCGCGTGGTTTGAGAAACGGGAGCACATGGGAGCCGAACACAAAAAATCTTAAGGAAATCAAGGTGTCCCAACAGAACTCCAAGAACGGACGCGTGCTTGCGCATTTATAACGAACCTGCAACAGATCATCCCAAATTTTATTTTAAGAAACAATACAGGCTAGATATGCCGGGTGTTCAAAATTAAGCTTTATGGTTTTTTTAAAATTAGGCACTGGGAGGCACGTGAAGACCATCTGCGCAAATAAGTTATGTGGCCAGGTGGACACAAAGTGAGATGATAATTATCGCTGTCAGCAGCCGAATTAACTAAAAATGAATAAACTTTTTATTGACTGCAGTAAGTGTGTATGTTTGTATTCAAAAGTTAGAGGCAGTCGTGTTTCTAGACAGTTTCACTTGGAAGAATTCTTCTAGCATGTCTGTGTTCCGAGATATCCAACTCCAAATTTTAGTGGTCGTTCGCACGATTACGCATGCAACTTGCAAGAGATTGAGGATCGGCGCAAAGCTCCTCCCTGATGTGACGCGGCTGTTGCGTGCGGCGTTTAGTCTGACAACGGGGCGGAGGCATTGGCAAAGATAATAACTGTCCCCCTTCCCCTCACGGCTGGTGAAATGAAGAAAAGTCGAAGAACCCGTAACCGCTGTCGTAACACGCGACCGCGCAGCCTGTAAAGTTGGCAGCAGCTGCCATGCCGAGATAATGGCGCGAGCAGAGAAGCCGGAGGGCAGTGCTCGTGCGTAATGGTGACTAGAAGACCGGGCATGCATGGTCCTTGCCTGGGCTACGCAAATAAAGTGACTGCTGATTTCCAAGTATTGTGTGTTTTATTGAAATCAAGAGCAACAACTGCACCATCAACAGCAGAAACCTCTTGAGCTATGCTAACGAATATTTCATACTGCTGCTTTAAGTTTGGTGTTATCATGCACAAATCTCATGACAACACTTCACCCATCAAGATGTGAATGCCCTAAAATGTTCAAAATGCCTCCCTTCCATAGCAACACAAAGCATAAACCGCTCTCGCGTCGACTCGATAACTCTGCGCAGTACGACAATTGAAATTTGGAGTCGGATATCTCGGAGCACGGACGCGCTAGAAGAATTCTTCCGACTGATACTGTGTAGAAACACGACTGCCTCTAAGTTTTCAATACAAACATACCCACTTACTGCAGTAGAAAAAAAATAATCGTTCAATTTTAGTTAATTAGGCTGCTCACAGCGATAATTATCATCTCACTTTGTGCCCCCTGGCCACATAACTAATTTGTACAGGTGGTCTTCGCGTGCCTCCCAGTGCCTAATTTTAAGAAAACCATAAAGCTTAGTTTTGAACACCCTGTATTATCAGGCACAGCCGCCAAGCACATGGCTGTATTGAGTAACGTCCTTTACCTAAGCTCGGAGAAACCGATACCTCGCTTCGCTACAGGTCTTCTTCCTCTTTCTGGGGTTTCAAGTGCCAAAACCAGTTCTGATTATGAGGCACACCATAGTGGAAGACTCCGGATTAATTTTTACCACCTGGGGTCCTTTAACGTGCACCACAACGCAAGCACACGGGCGTTTTTGCATTTCGCCTCCATGGAAATGCGGCCGCCGCGGCCGGGATTCGATCCCGCGATCTCGTGCTCAGCAGCGCAACGCCTGAGCTGACTGAGCCACCACGGTGGGCTACAGGCGTTGCTTCTAGCCGTATAAAACGCGGGTTTGTCCTGAGCAGAAATGGTGAATTTCGGTAAATAAGAAAGGCTACTATCATCATCATCATCATCATCATGACAGAAGCTGACCCCCCCCTCAGAGAAAACCTGGATCCGCCCCTGGCCGAAAACAACCGCAATCTACAAACAGGGAATGACGCACCA